>NW_027008484.1:93241-95443 GCF_036934945.1 Oncorhynchus masou masou | reverse complement strand
GTGGGTTTGTTAGGGGCGTGAGTTAGTTAGGGGGCGTGGGTTTGTTAGGGGCGGGGTTAGTTAGAGGGCGTGGGTTTGCTAGGGGCGGGGTTTGCTAGGGGGCGGGGTTAGTTAGGGGGCGTGAGTTAGTTAGGGGGCGTGGGTTAGTTAGGGGCAAGGTTAAGGGCGTGGGTTAGGGGGCGTGGGTTAGCTTGGGGCGGGGTTAGTTAGGGGCGTGGTTGGGTTAGGGGGCAGTGGGCTTTGTTAGGGGCGTGGGTTTGTTAGGGGGCGTGGGTTAGTTAGGGGCGTGGGTTAGTTAGGGGCGTGTTGTTAGGGGGCAGTGGGTTTGTTAGGGGCGGGTTAGTTAGGGGCCGGGTTTGTTAGGGGCGGGTTAGGGGCGGGGTTGGGGTTAGGGGCGTGGGTTAGTTAGGGGCCGTGGGTTAGTTAGAGGGCGGGGTTTGCTAGGGGGCGGGGTTTGCTAGGGGCGGGGTTAGTTAGGGGGCTATGGAGTTAGTTAGGGGGCGGGGTTAGTTAGGGGGCGGGGGTTAGTTAAGGGGCGTGGGTTAGGGGCGTGGGTTAGTTTGGGGCGGGGTTAGTTAGGGGGCGGGGTTAGTTAGGGGTGGGTTTGTTAGGGGCGTGGGTTTGTTAGGGAAGGGTTGCTAGGGGCGTGGTTGTTAGGGGGCGTGGGGTTGAAGAAAAGGTGGCTTGTTAGGGCGTGGGTTAGTTAGGGGCCGTGGGTTTGCTAGGGGCGAAGCTAGTTAGGGGGCGTGGGGTTATTAGGGGGCGAAGAAGAAATGGGTTTGCATAGGCGGTCGAAGCTAGGGCGAGGTTGCTAGGGGCGAGGTTATTAGGGGCGGGGGTAGCTATGGTGGTCGCTAGGGGCGAAGAAGAGGGCCGGGGTTAGATAGGGGGGCGTAAGCTAGTTAGGGGCGGGGTTAGTTAGGGGGCTAGGGTTAGCTAGGGCCGTGGTTATAGGCGAAGTGGGTTAGTTAGGTGGCCGTGGGTTAGTTAGGGGCGTGGGTAAGTAAGGGGGCGGGGTTGAAGAATGTGGGCACGTTAGGGGCGGGGTCAGTTAGGGGCGAGGGTTAGTTAGGCGCGGTTAATGGGGCGGTGTTAGGGGTGCGGTGGGTTCGTTAGGGGCCGGCGAGTTAGGGGGCGAAGAATAGGTACGGGAAGTGGGTTAGGGGCAGAGGGTTAGTTAGGGCCGGGCTAGTTAGGGCTGCGGGAAGAATAGGGCAGCGAAAGAAAAGTAGTTAGGTCGGCGGGCAGAGGCAAGGGGAACGGGTTGTTAGGCGTAAAGGCGAAGCAAGAAGAAGGAAGAAGACGTGGTTGCCAGCGGGGTACAGCGGGCGTGGTGCTAGGGGCGCCTCACGGCAACATTTGGGTCATTACAGATGTTCCCGTTACTAAAACTCTCGACACCACAGGAAACAAACATGTCATTCTTTCCCCGGTCCGTGGTAGTGTCACGGTGTCATGACCTTTGACATGACAGGGTTTTTTTTAGGCGTTGCTGCTTCCTCGTTAACATCACGTTTAGAATATGAACATATAATATGTTATTTAAAAGGTGTTTTTAAACGTTTTTTTACACACTACTGTTGTACAACAAATCAAAGTATTTTGTTATCTCAGGTGCAATGAAATGCTTGTGTTTATAGCTCCAACAGTAATACCTAGCTATATGCTTGTGTTTCTAGCGCCAACAGTAATACCTAGCTAAATGCTTGTGTTTCTAGCTCCAACAGTAATACCTAGCTAAATGCTTGTGTTTCTAGCTCCAACAGTAATACCTAACTAAATGCTTGTGTTTCTAGCTCCAACAGTAATACCTAGCTAAATGCTTGCTTCTAGCTCCAACAGTAATACCTAGCTAAATGCTTGTGTTTCTAGCTCCAACAGTAATACCTAGCTAAATGCTTGTATTTCCAGTTCCTATCTACTGTCATTGTTTATTTCCAGGTCAGAGGTGAGATGAGTACCTGTCCTATCTAATGGTGTGTTGGTGTCCTTGCAGGTTCCTTGTTCCAGCGGCTCGTTGCTCTACGTGTGGTGCACCCTGATCACCATGGAAACGGACTCTCACATGCAGCAGAGAGTGGTGAGTATAGCCATCCAGGGTAGGGTCTGATGTGGTACCCTATTCCCAATGTAGTGCACTACTTACTACCAGGACCCAGAGGGTCCCTATTCCATACTAACACCATCCTCTAACTAACACCG
>NW_027008484.1:60741-88241 GCF_036934945.1 Oncorhynchus masou masou | reverse complement strand
TCTCTCTCTCTCTCTCTCTCTCTCTCTCTCTGTCTCTCTCTCTCTCTCTCTCTGTCTCTCTCTCTGTCTCTCTCTCTCTCTCTGTCTCTCTCTCTGTCTCTCTCTCTCTCTCTCTCTCTCTCTCTCTGTCTCTCTCTGTCTCTCTCTCTCTGTCTCTCTCTCTCTCTCTCTCTCTCTCTCTCTGTCTCTCTCTGTCTCTCTCCCTCTCTGTCTCTGTCTCTCTAACAGCCGTGTCCTGTTCTCTTCCAGGTTGTATTTAGTCCTCTGTTCATGATGCGTAGCCACCTTCCAGACCCTGTCATCATCCACACAGAGAAGAGAAGTCTGGGGCTGAGAGAGAGTCAGCTGATCCAGGGACAGGGTCACCAGGAACAACTACTGAACACGGAGAATGACCTGACACACCACCTCACCTTCCAGGCCAGGTAACACACCTTCCAGGCCAGGTAACACACCTTCCAGGCCAGGTAACACACCTTCCAGGCCAGGTAACACACCTTCCAGGCTAGGTAACACACCGTCCGGGCCAGGTAACACACCTTCCAGGTCAGGTAACACACCTTCCAGGCCAGGTAACACACCTTCCAGGCCAGGTAACACACCTTCCAGGCCAGGTAACACACCTTCCAGGCCAGGCACACCTTCCAGGCCAGGTAACACACCTTCCAGGCCAGGTAACACACCTTCCAGACCAGGTAACACACCGTCCAGGCCAGGTAACACACCTTCCAGGCCAGGTAACACACCTTCCAGGCCAGGTAACACACCTTCCAGGCCAGGGTAACACACCTTCCAGGCCAGGTAACACACCTTCCAGGCCAGGTAACACACCTTCCAGGCCAGGTAACACGCCTTCCAGGCCAGGTAACACACCTTCCAGACCAGGTAACACACCTTCCAGGCCAGGTAACACACCTTCCAGGCCAGGTAACACACCTTCCAGGCCAGGTAACACACCTTCCGGGCCAGGTAACACACCTTCCGGGCCAGGTAACACACCTTCCAGGCCAGGTAACACACCTTCCGGGCCAGGTAACACACCTTCCGGGCCAGGTAACACACCTTCCAGGCCAGGTAACACACACCTTCCAGGCCCTGTCATTATCCACTGAGAGAAGAGAAGTCTGGGGCTGAGAGAGTCAGCTGATCCAGGGACAGGGTCACCAGGAACAACTACTGAACACTGAGAATGACCTGACACACCACCTCACCTTCCAGGCCAGGTAACACACCTTCCGGGCCAGGTAACACACCTTCCGGGCCAGGTAACACACCTTCCAGGCCAGGTAACACACCTTCCAGGCCCTGTCATTATCCACACAGAAGAGGAAGTCTGGGGGCTGAGAGAGTCAGCTGATCCTGGGACAGGGTCACCAGGAACAACTACTGAACACTGAGAATGACCTGACAGGAGGGAGGGAGGGAGGGGGGGTCTCCCCAGTCCAAGTAGAACTGATGGGAGGAGGGAGGGAGGGAGGTAAGGCCCTCCACAGTCCAAGTAGAACTGACAGCTGAGTGACAGGTAGACATTGGTAAGTAGTCCTCTTAGTTCTGAAGCCATGTTATTCTGTTGTCTGGGTCTGATGTATCCTGGAGGGTTGTTGATTGAGTGCTGCTAGGATGGGTCACCCTCTCTGATCCCAGACCTGCTGAAACACCCCCGCCAGACAGGAAGTAACTAGACCACCCGACCCAGTTAACCATGGCTTTAGTTTCCACTTTAGGACCCCAGTTAACCATGGCTCTAGTTAAGATCCACAGAGTAACACAGTGGATACTGGCTGTAGTGGGTCAGTTAGGATCCACAGAGTAACACAGTGGATACTGACTGTAGTGGGTCAGTTAGGATCCACAGAGTGGGATACTGTTAGGATCCACAGAGTAACACTGTAGTGGATACTGACTGGCTGTAGTGGGTCAGTTAGGGATCCACAGGGTATCCGTGGGTCAGTTAGGATCCACAGAGTAACACAGCACAGTGGATACTGATACTGGCTGTAGTGGGTCAGTTAGGATCCACAGAGTAACACAGTCGATACTGGCTGTAGTGGGTCAGTTAGGATCCACAGAGTAACACAGTGGATACTGACTGTAGTGGGTCAGTTAGGATCCGAGTGGGTCAGTTAGGATCCACAGAGTAACACAGTGGATACTGGCTGTAGTGGGTCAGTTAGGATCCACAGAGTAACATGGTGGATACTGACTGTAGTGGGTCAGTTAGGATCCACAGAGTAACACGGTGGATACTGACTGTAGTGGGTCAGTTAGATCCATAGAGTAACACAGTGGATACTAATATAGTATCAGTTAGGATCCCAGAGTAACACAGTGATACTGACTGTAGTGGGTTTCAGTTAGGGATCCACAGAGTAACACAGTGGATACTGACTGTAGGTCAGTTGTGATCCATATAAATACAGTGGATACTGGGCTGTAGTGGGTCAGTTAGGGATCCACAGAGTAACACAGTGGGATTACTGGCTGTAGTGGGTCAGTTAGGGATCCACAGAGTAACACAGGGATACTGGCTGTAGTGGGTCAGTTAGGATCCACAGAGTAACACGGTGGATACTGGCTGTAGTGGGTCAGTTTGGACCCACAGAGTAACACAGTGGATACTGGCTGTAGTGGGTCAGTTAGAGTAACACTGGGGCGTCTGTGGAACAAGCAGAGATCATATTTCACCCCAGACAGTGGGAATCAAACCCACATTGGACTAGCTGTGTGTTTTTGTGTGTGTGTGTGTGTGTGTGTGTGTGTGTGTGTGTGTGTGTGTGTGTGTGTGTGTGTGTGTGTGTGTGTGTGTGTGTGTGTGTGTGTGTGTGTGTGTGTGTGTGTTATATGAAGACTAACCTGTCTGTCCGTTGCAGTGAGGACGAGGATGCGTCTCACTGTGCGGTGCCCATCTCCACCGGTGTGATCAAACAGATAGTGAACAGGAACCAGGCTGCGTTGGAGGACAGCCAGGACCACATACTGGCAGACTTCTACGGTCTGAGGAACAACAGCCAGCCTCCATGGCCCTACGTCAGCAAGGACACAGACAGGTACTGTGTGTGTGTGTGCACTGCTGTCTCTTGTACACTAAGGACCTGGGGAAGAGCTGCAGGTGTACAGAAGAGGAGGAGAATTTAGATCCTCAGAGAACCCTGGTTTAGATCCTCGGAGAACCCTGGTTTAGATCCTAGGAGAACCCTGGTTTAGATCCTCGGAGAACCCTGGTTTAGATCCTCGGAGAACCCTGGTTTAGATCCTCTGAGAACCCTGGTTTAGATCCTAGGAGACCCCTGGTATAGATCCTAGGAGACCCCTGGTTTAGATCCTCGGAGACCCCTGGTTTAGATCCTAGGAGACCCCTGGTATAGATCCTAGGAGACCCCTGGTATAGATCCTCGGAGACCCCTGGTTTAGATCCTAGGAGACCCCTGGTTTAGATCCTAGGAGACCCTGGTATAGATCCTCGGAGACCCTGGTATAGATCCTCGGAGACCCCTGGTTTAGATCCTCGGAGAACCCTGGTTTAGATCCTAGGAGACCCCTGGTATAGATCCTCGGAGACCCCTGGTATAGATCCTAGGAGACCCCTGGTTTAGATCCTAGGAGACCCTGGTTTAGATCCTAGTAGACCCCTGGTTTAGATCCTAGGAGACCCCTGGTTTAGATCCTCGGAGACCCCTGGTTTAGATCCTAGGAGACCCCTGGTTTAGATCCCTCGGAGACCCCTGGTATAGATCCTCGGAGACCCCTGGTTTAGATCCTAGGAGACCCCTGGTATAGATCCTAGGAGACCCCTGGTATAGATCCTCGGAGACCCCTGGTTTAGATCCTAGGAGACCCCTGGTTTAGATCCTAGTAGACCCCTGGTTTAGATCCTAGGAGACCCCTGGTTTAGATCCTCGGAGACCCCTGGTATAGATCCTAGGAGACCCCTGGTTTAGATCCTCGGAGACCCCTGGTATAGATCCTAGGAGACCCCTGGTTTAGATCCTCGGAGACCCCTGGTTTAGATCCTCGGAGACCCCTGGTTTAGATCCTAGGAGACCCCTGGTTTAGATCCTAGTAGACCCCTGGTTTAGATCTTAGGAGACCCCTGGTTTAGATCTTAGGAGACCCCTGGTTTAGATCTTAGGAGACCCCTGGTTTAGATCCTCGGAGACCCCTGGTTTAGATCCTCGGAGAACCCTGGTTTAGATCCTCGGAGACCCCTGGTTTAGATCCTCGGAGAACCCTGGTTTAGATCCTCGGAGAACCCTGGTTTAGATTCATCTAGCCGTTCTCCAGACCAGACATTCACACTGTCGTTCTGTTCTGCCAGAGACTTTCTGACACGAAGGACAGGGCCTTGCATTTAGATATAGTTTGGCACATCGGGCATCAGAGAGCAACGCAGATCAAACATCATATTACTAATTAACTAACCAGGTGACCTGCTGACTGGATCCAATGTGCTGAGCAGCTTCTGTCAGGGGGCTGCTTTTTAGCAGTGTGAGATCTGACAGCTGTACTCACTCCCCCCCCCCTAATTACTGAGGTGTTTCTCTCTCGTTAAAGGCCTACACACAGAAAAGAGAAAGAAAAAAAGCATTTACCTCTTCAACTTCCTGTGCCCTCTAACACACAGTGTTTAGACTCTCAGAGCCAAGAGAGCGGTTAGTTACCCTAGCGACCGCACCGTACTCCGAGAGCCCTGGACCTCTGTCAAAACAGCCTCAGTGTATAAATGTTATACAGGAAAACTCATTAAATGGTGGATGTATGTTCCCATGTTTAGAGATGTGTGTTCACGGTCCAGGGATCAGACTGGGGGGGTTCCCATGTTTAGAGATGTGTGTTCACGGTCCAGGGATCAGACTGGGGGGGTTCCATGTTTAGAGATGTGTGTTCACGGTCCAGGGATCAGACTGGGGGGGGGGTTCCCATGTTTAGAGATGTGTGTTCACAGTCCAGGGATCAGACTGGGGGGGTCCATGTTTAGAGATGTGTGTTCACAGTCCAGGGATCAGACTGGGGGGGGTTTCTAAAGGCCCAGGACAAACTGACACTTTCCCTTCTCTGGGAAATTAACTGAAATGAGGGATAGGTCCCAAATGGCACCCTATTCCCTATATAGAGCACTACTTTAGACCAGAGCCCTATTCCCTATATAGAGCACTACTTTAGACCAGGGCCCTATTCCCTATATAGAGCACTACTTTACACCAGGGCCCTATTCCCTATATAGTGCACTACTTTAGACCAGGGCCCTATTCCCTATATAGTGCACTACTTTAGACCAGGGCCCTATTCCCTATATAGTGCACTACTTTAGACCAGGGCCCTATATAGTGCACTACTTTAGCCCAGGGCATATAGAGTCCTGGTCGAAAGGGCCCAAAGAAGAGCACTATATATAGAATAGGTCGTCATCGTTACCTCACCGTCCGTCTCTCACTGGACCTGGTTTCCTCTTGGAGTCTCTGGATAAGGACTATAGGTCCTCCTGGAGTCTACCTTCACTACAGGTCCTCCTGGAGTCTACCTTCACTATAGGTCCTCCTGGAGTCTACCTTCACAACAGGTCCTCCTGGAGTCTACCTTCACTACAGGAACTGGACCTGGTTTCCTCCTGGAGTCTACCTTCACTACAGGTCCTCCTGGAGTCTACCTTCACCACAGGTCCTCCTGGAGTCCACCTTCACTATAGGTCCTCCTGGAGTCCACCTTCACCACAGGTCCTCCTGGAGTCCACCTTCACCACAGGTCCTCCTGGAGTCTACCTTCACTACAGGTCCTACTGGAGTCTACCTTCACTACAGGTCCTCCTGGAGTCCACCTTCACTGCAGGTCCTCCTGGAGTCCACCTTCACTGCAGGTCCTCCTGGAGTCCACCTTCACTGCAGGTCCTCCTGGAGTCCACCTTCACTACAGGTCCTCCTGGAGTCCACCTTCACTACAGGTCCTCCTGGAGTCCACCTTCACTACAGGTCCTCCTGGAGTCTACCTTCACTATAGGTCCTCCTGGAGTCTACCTTCACTACAGGTCCTCCTGGAGTCTACCTTCACTATAGGTCCTCCTGGAGTCTACCTTCACTACAGGTCCTCCTGGAGTCTACCTTCACTACAGATCCTACTGGAGTCTACCTTCACTACAGGTCCTCCTGGAGTCTACCTTCACTACAGGTCCTACTGGAGTCTATCTTCACTACAGGTCCTCCTGGAGTCTACCTTCACTACAGGAACTAGACCTGGGACCCTCCTGGAGTCTACCTTCACTACAGGTCCTCCTGGAGTCTACCTTCACTACAGGTCCTCCTGGAGTCTACCTTCACTATAGGTCCTCCTGGAGTCTACTTTCACTACAGGTCCTCCTGGAGTCCACCTTCACTACAGGTCCTCCTGGAGTCTACCTTCACTACAGGTCCTCCTGGAGTCTACCTTCACTACAGGTCCTCCTGGAGTCTACCTTCACTACAGGTCCTCCTGGAGTCTACCTTCACTACAGGTCCTCCTGGAGTCTACCTTCACTATAGGTCCTCCTGGAGTCTACCTTCACTATAGGTCCTCCTGGAGTCTACCTTCACTATAGGTCCTCCTGGAGTCTACTTTCACTACAGGTCCTCCTGGAGTCCACCTTCACTACAGGTCCTACTGGAGTCTACCTTCACTACAGGAACTAGACCTGGGACCCTCCTGGAGTCTACCTTCACTACAGGTCCTCCTGGAGTCTATCTTCACGACAGGTCCTCCTGGAGTCCACCTTCACTACAGGTCCTCCTGGAGTCTACCTTCACTACAGGTCCTCCTGGAGTCTACCTTCACTACAGGTCCTACTGGAGTCTACCTTCACTACAGGTCCTCCTGGAGTCTACCTTCACTACAGGAACTAGACCTGGGACCCTCCTGGAGTCTACCTTCACTACAGGAACTATTAGTCCTTAGTGTTCAGTAGAGTTGGGTGTTTCAGCAGTCAACAGTTACATAGACATTCAGCTACATGTCATTGTTGAAATATTCCCCATGTAATGCTAATGGGGAGCTAACATGGCCGCCGTAGAACGTTCTAGTCAAGTAAATGCATCTTTGCTGTCTATGTCTCTGTACATCCGGAGTAGGACAGAGACATGGTTTTGATGTTAACATGACTCCACGACCCCTAGTGGAAGGCCGACAGCTTTGTATCTGCCACTCTGGTGCTGATCACTGTGTGTGTGTGTGTGTGTGTGTGTGTGTGTGTGTGTGTGTGTGTGTGTGTGTGTGTGTGTGTGTGTGTGGGTTGGCGTGTGTGTGTGCGGTCCGTGTGTGTTGTTGGCGTGTGTGGGTTGGTGTGTGTGTGTGCGGTCCGTGTGTGTTGTTGGCGTGTGTGGGTTGGTGTGTGTGTGTTTACGGAGGTGTGTGTTGTTGCCGTGTGTTTGCGGTGGTGTGTGCTGATGCGGTACATGCCCATGTGCCTACCCAGATGCCTGTTGATTGATGTTGTTTGTATCTGCATATTAAGTTGTTTGTTTCCATGTGTTTCTGCGTACTTCCATGGCCTGCCTCCGTGTGTCTGTTTTGCGTGGTTGAAGTTGGATGCTATGGTGATTGTTCATGTCTGTACCACAGATGTCTAGTGGAGGACTTATCTCAGTGGGACAGAGACCTCCATGTTGGAGTGGAGGCCTTATCTCAGTGGGACAGAGACCTCCATGTTGGAGTGGAGGCCTTATCTCAGTGGAACAGAGACCTCCATGTTGGAGTGGAGGCCTTATCTCAGTGGAACAGAGACCTCCATGTTGGAGTGGCCTTATCTCAGTGGAACAGAGACCTCCATGTTGGAGTGGAGGCCTTATCTCAGTGGGACAGAGACTTCCATGTTGGAGTGGAGGCCTTATCTCAGTGGGACAGAGACCTCCATGTTACAGGTGTATAGTGGAGGCCTTATCTCAGTGGAACAGAGACCTCCATGCTGGAGTGGAGGCCTTATCTCAGTGGGACAGAGACCTCCATGTTGGAGTGGAGGCCTTATCTCAGTGGGTCAGAGACCTCCATGTTGGAGTGGAGGCCTTATCTCAGGGGGACAGAGACCTCCATGTTGGAGTGGAGGCCTTATCTCAGTGGGACAAAGACCTCCATGTTGGAGTGGAGGCCTTATCTCAGGTGGACAGAGACCTCCATGTTGGAGTGGAGGCCTTATCTCAGGGGGACAGAGACCTCCATGTTGGAGTGGAGGCCTTATCTCAGGGGGACAGAGACCTCCATGTTGGAGTGGAGGCCTTATCTCAGTGGAACAGAGACCTCCATGTTGGAGTGGAGGCCTTATCTCAGTGGGACAGATCCATGTTACAGGTGTATAGTGGAGGCCTTATCTCAGTGGAACAGAGACCTCCATGTTGGAGTGGAGGCCTTATCTCAGTGGGACAGATCCATGTTACAGGTGTATAGTGGAGGCCTTATCTCAGTGGAACAGAGACCTCCATGTTGGAGTGGAGGCCTTATCTCAGTGGGACAGAGACCTCCATGTTGGAGTGGAGGCCTTATCTCAGTGGGACAGAGACCTCCATGTTGGAGTGGAGGCCTTATCTCAGTGGGTCAGAGACCTCCATGTTGGAGTGGAGGCCTTATCTCAGGGGGACAGAGACCTCCATGTTGGAGTGGAGGCCTTATCTCAGGGGGACAGAGACCTCCATGTTGGAGTGGAGGCCTTATCTCAGGGGGACAGAGACCTCCATGTTGGAGTGGAGGCCTTATCTCAGTGGGACAGAGACCTCCATGATGGAGTGGAGGCCTTATCTCAGTGGGACAGAGACCTCCATGTTGGAGTTGAGGCCTTATCTCAGTGGGACAGAGACCTCCATGTTGGAGTGGAGGCCTTATATCAGTGGGACAGAGACCTCCATGTTGGAGTGGAGGCCTTATCTCAGTGGAACAGTGACCTCCATGTTGGAGTGGAGGCCTTATCTCAGTGGGACAGAGACCTCCATGTTACAGGTGTATAGTGGAGGCCTTATCTCAGTGGGACAGAGACCTCCATGTTGGAGTGGAGGCCTTATCTCAGTGGAACAGAGACCTCCATGTTACAGGTGTATAGTGGAGGCCTTATCTCAGTGGGACAGAGACCTCCATGTTGGAGTGGAGGCCTTATCTCAGTGGAACAGATACCTCCATGTTACAGGTGTATAGTGGAGGCCTTATCTCAGTGGGACAGAGACCTCCATGTTGGAGTGGAGGCCTTATCTCAGTGGGTCAGAGACCTCCATGTTACATGTGTACAGTGGAGGCCTTATCTCAGTGGGACAGAGACCTCCATGTTACAGGTGTATAGTGGAGACCTTATCTCAGTGGGACAGATCCATGTTACAGGTGTATAGTGGAGACCTTATCTCAGTGGGACAGATCCATGTTACAGGTGTATAGTGGAGACCTTATCTCAGTGGGACATATCCATGTTACAGGTGTATAGTGGAGACCTTAACTCAGTGGGACAGCCCTATCCCAAGGAGCTGTATAGTTGTTGATGTTTACATTATTTAACTGTATATCTCTGTGTTGTACTGTAGGCCTGGATCAGAGGTCCTAGCCCAGTGGGACAGCCCCCCCCCATCCCAGGGAGCTGTATAGTTGTTGATGTTTACAGTATTTAACTGTATATCTCTGTGTTGTACTGTAGGCCTGGATCAGAGGTCCTAGCCCAGTGGGACAGCCCCATGCAGGTGAAGTTGTCAGCCTGGAAGCCTGGTCTCAACACTCTTCTAGTAGAGCTCATCCCCTGGGCCCTGTTGACCAACCACTCTACATGGGACCTCTGGCTGTTTGAAGGAGAGAACATCGTCCTGCAGATACCCGCTGGAAAGACCCTCGTTCCTCCTAACTTCAAGGTGAGAGAGGAGAGACCCTTCATTTATATAGACTGGTTTTTGGATGTATCACTGACCAAGATGGCTGCCATTATCGTCACCTAGAGCTTTGCAGGTCACTAGTGTATTATACACTCAGTGGCCAGTTTATTAGGTACATCCATCGAAATACCCGGTTCAGACCACCCTTTGCCTCCAGAACCACTTGAATTATTTGGGGTATTTGGTATTTTATTAGGATCCCCCATTAGCTGTTGCAAAAGCAGCCGACCTCTCTTCACAAGACTGCTGCTGACTGGATGTTTTGTATTAGTCTCTCTGGTCTCGGTAAACCCCAGACACTGTCTGTAGGAGCGAACCATTGTCGTGAACAGGGTGATGTACCTAATAAACTGGCCACTGAGTGTATACCTCCATGGGCCAGACAGGGCACTCTATTTTTTTTAAAATCTTTATCTAACAAGGCAAGTCGGACCTCAAACCCCATCACTGGGTACTAAGGTCTGTCTGTAGGGGTTCAGACCTCAAACCCCATCACTAGGTACTAAGGTCTGTCTGTAGGGGTTCAGACCTCAAACCCCATCACTAGGTACTAAGGCTGTCTGTAGGGGTTCAGACCTCAAACCCCATCACTAGGTACTAAGGTCTGTCTGTAGGGGTTCAGACCTCAAACCCCATCACTAGGTACTAAGGTCTGTCTGTAGGGGTTCAGACCTCAAACCCCATCACTGGGTACTAAGGTCTGTCTGTAGGGGTTCAGACCTCAAACCCCATCACTGGGTACTAAGGTCTGTCTGTAGGGGTTCAGACCTCAAACCCCATCACTAGGTACTAAGGCTGTCTGTAGGGGTTCAGACCTCAAACCCCATCACTAGGTACTAAGGTCTATCTGTAGGGGTTCAGACCTCAAACCCCATCACTGGGTACTAAGGTCTGTCTGTAGGGGTTCAGACCTCAAACCCCATCACTGGGTACTAAGGTCTGTCTGTAGGGGTTCAGACCTCAAACCCCATCACTGGGTACTAAGGTCTGTCTGTAGGGGTTCAGACCTCAAACCCCATCACTAGGTACTAAGGCTGTCTGTAGGGGTTCAGACCTCAAACCCCATCACTAGGTACTAAGGTCTGTCTGTAGGGGTTCAGACCTCAAACCCCATCACTGGGTACTAAGGTCTGTCTGTAGGGGTTCAGACCTCAAACCCCATCACTAGGTACTAAGGCTGTCTGTAGGGGTTCAGACCTCAAACCCCATCACTAGGTACTAAGGTCTGTCTGTAGGGGTTCAGACCTCAAACCCCATCACTGGGTACTAAGGTCTGTCTGTAGGGGTTCAGACCTCAAACCCCATCACTGGGTACTAAGGTCTGTCTTTAGGGGTTCAGACCTCAAACCCCATCACTGGGTACTAAGGTCTGTCTGTAGGGGTTCAGACCTCAAACCCCATCACTAGGTACTAAGGTCTGTCTGTAAGGGTTCAGACCTCAAACCCCATCACTGGGTACTAAGGTCTGTCTGTAGGGGTTCAGACCTCAAACCCCATCACTGGGTACTAAGGTCTGTCTGTAGGGGTTCAGACCTCAAACCCCATCACTGGGTACTAAGGTCTGTCTGTAGGGGTTCAGACCTCAAACCCCATCACTGGGTACTAAGGTCTGTCTGTAGGGGTTCAGACCTCAAACCCCATCACTGGGTACTAAGGTCTGTCTGTAGGGGTTCAGACCTCAAACCCCATCACTAGGTACTAAAGTCTGTCTGGTATCAGAGGTCTCTCTAGTCTCGGTAAAGAGCTCAAACCCCATCACTAGGTAGGACCTCAAACCCCATCACTAAGTAGGACCTCAAACCCCATCACTCGGTAGGACCTCAAACCCCATCACTAAGTAGGACCTCAAACCCCATCACTAGGTAGGACCTCAAACCCCATCACTAAGTAGAACCTCAAACCCCATCACTAAGCAGGACCTCAAACCCCATCACTCGGTAGGACCTCAAACCCCATCACTCGGTAGGACCTCAACCCCATCACTCGGTAGGACCTCAAACCCCATCACTCGGTAGGACCTCAAACCCCATCACTAAGTAGGACCTCAAACCCCATCACTCGGTAGGACATCAAACCCCATCACTCGGTAGGACCTCAAACCCCATCACTAAGTAGGACCTCAAACCCCATCACTCGGTAGGACCTCAAACCCCATCACTAAGTAGGACCTCAAACCCCATCACTCGGTAGGACCTCAAACCCCATCACTAAGTAGGACCTCAAACCCCATCACTCTGTAGGACCTCAAACCCCATCACTAAGTAGGACCTCAAACCCCATCACTAAGCAGGACCTCAAACCCCATCACTCGGTAGGACCTCAAACCCCATCACTCGGTAGAACCTCAAACCCCATCACTCGGTAGGACCTCAAACCCCATCACTCGGTAGGACCTCAAACCCCATCACTCGGTAGAACCTCAAACCCCATCACTCGGTAGAACCTCAAACCCCATCACTCGGTAGGACCTCAAACCCCATCACTCGGTAGGACCTCAAACCCCATCACTCGGTAGGACCTCAAACCCCATCACTAGGCACTAAGGTCTGTCTGGTATCACAGGATAAAGGCTGATGGCTACAGGAAACTAGCGTAAAGCCCTACGTGTGTCATAGTCTGTGAAACAGAAACACATAAACATTGTTTCCATAGCACCCGCGATTTATGAGGTAACGGCCGAGAGGAGCTGGGACTGGCCGACTCAGAGAGCAGGGCTTTGTGTGTGTCCATATATTCATCATAATCACTGATAGATTTGAACCTAGTCTCTCGGTCTCTCTCTTTCTCAATCTGTCTCTCTCTCTGTCTTCATTCCTTCCTCTCCCCTCTCTGTCTCTCTCTCTCCCTCCCTCTCCGTTTGCCCCTCTCTCCCTCCATCTCTGTCTCTCTCCCTCTCTCTTTATCTCTCCCTCTCTAACTCTCCCTCTCTCTTTGTCCCTCCCTCCCTCTCTCTTTGTCCCTTATCTCTCCCTCTCTTTGTCCCTCCCACCCTCTCTGTCTCTCTCCCTTATCTCTCCCTCTCTCTTTGTCCCACCCTATCTGTCTCTCTCCCTTATCTCTCCCTCTCTCTTTATCCTTTCCTCCCTCTGTTTCTCTCTCTCCCTCCCTCCCTCTGTCTCTTTGTCTCTCTCCCTCCCTCTGTCTCCCTCCCTCCCTCCCTCCCTCTCTCCCTCCCTCCCTCCCTCCCTCCCTCCCTCCCTCCCTCCCTCCCTCCCTCTCTGTCTCTCTCCCTTATCTCTCCCTCTCTCTTTGTCCTTTTCTCCCTCCCTCTGTCTCTTTGTCTCTCCCTCCCTCTCTCTCTCTCTCTCTCTCTCTCTCTCTCTCTCTCCCTCCATCCCTCCCTCTCTCTAGGAGGCGTTTCAGCTGGGTATCTACTGGTCCGACACTAACACGGTCCATAAGTCCACAGCCCTGAAGCTGGTCCATGACCTGACGTCTCCGCGCTGGAAGGAGGGTGTCAGTCCTGAGGTCCTCACACTGGACGAGGAGGGCTATGTGGAGGCAGAGATCCCCCTAGGGAGGAACCCTGGTAGACAGAAGGTTAGGGACTCTCCATACTTACATCCTCCCCAAGCTACCTTTCTCTACGTGATACATGTGAGGCATTTAGCAGATGTTGTTATCCAGAGACACTGACAATTGTTAAGTTCAACAAGGTAGGAACAGGTCACTGTTATTACATTCAACAAGGTAGGAAAACAGGCTTTATAAACTACATATCACTGGTATTACATTCAACAAGGTAGGAACAGGTCACTGTTATGTAACATTCAACAAGGTAGGAACAGTGGTCACTGGTATTACATTCAACAAGGTAGGAACAGGTCGTTATAACATTCAACAAGGTAGGAACAGGTCAGACAACCACATATCACTGTTATAACATTCAACAAGGAGAAGAAGTCACTATAACATTCAACAAGGTAGGAACAGGTCAGACAACCACATATCACTGGTATTATATTCAACAAGGTAGGAACAGGTCACTGTTATAACATTCAACAAGGTAGGAACAGGTCACTGTTATAACATTCAACAAGGTAGGAGAAGGTCACTGTTATAACATTCAACAAGGTAGGAACAGGTCACTGTTATAACATTCAACAAGGTAGGAACAGGTCACTGGTATTACATTCAACAAGGTAGGAACAGGTCACTGTTATAACATTCAACAAGGTAGGAACAGGTCAGACAACCCATATCACTGTTATAACATTCAACAAGGTAGGAACAGGTCACTGTTATAACATTCAACAAGGTAAACAGTCACTGGTATTACATCTCACTGCTGTAGGAACAGTCACTGTATTACATTCAACAAGGTAGGAACAGGTCAGACAACCACATATCACTGGTATTACATTCAACAAGGTAGGAGCAGGTCACTGTTATAACATTCAACAAGGTAGGAACAGGTCACTGTTATAACATTCAACAAGGTAGGAACAGGTCAGACAACCACATATCACTGTTATAACATTCAACAAGGTAGGAGAAGGTCACTGTTATAACATTCAACAAGGTAGGAGAAGGTCACTGTTATAACATTCAACAAGGTAGAGCAGGTCAGACAACCACATGGTATTACATTCAACAAGGTAGGAGCAGGTCACTGTTATAACATTCAACAAGGTAGGAGCAGGTCAATGTTATAACATTCAACAAGGTAGGAACAGGTCACTGTTATAACATTCAACAAGGTAGGAACAGGTCACTGTTATAACATTCAACAAGGTAGGAGAAGGTCACTGGTATTACATTCAACAAGGTAGGAGCAGGTCACTGTTATAACATTCAACAAGGTAGGAACAGGTCACTGTTATAACATTCAACAAGGTAGGAACAGGTTAGATAACCACATATCACCGTTCCATCTATAAAGTGTCAATGAGACTAACTAACACATAGAAAAACAGTATCAGATAGACATGAGTTACTGGAAGCATGTGGAGGCATTAACTCTGTCTCTGTCTGTCTCTGTGTCTCTGTCTGTCTCTCGGTCTGTGTCTGCCTCTCTCTGTCTCTCTCTGTCTATTTGTCTCTGCCTCTTGTCTCTCTGTCTGTCTGTGTCTGCCTCTCTCTGTATGTGTCTGTCTCTCTCTGTCTCTCTCTCTGTCTGTCTCTGCCTCTCTCTGCCTCTCTCTGTCTCTCTCTGCCTGTCTCTGTTTCTCTTTGTCTCTCTCTGTCTGTCTTTGTCTCTCTCTGTCTGTCTCTGTCTCTCTCTGCCTCTCTCTTCCTCTCTCTGTCTCTGCCTCTCTCTCTGTTTCTCTGTCTCTGCCTCTCTGTCTCTCTCTCTCTGTCTCTCTCTTTCTCTGTTTCTGTCTCTCTCTCTCTCTGTCTCTGCCTCTCTGTTTCTGTCTTTCTCTCTCTGCCTCTCTGTTTCTGTCTCTCTCTGTCTCTCTGTGTCTGTGTCTCTGTCTGTGTCTGTGCCCCCTCTGTGTCTGTGTCTCTGCCTCTCTGTGTCTGTGCCCCCTCTGTGTCTGTGTCTCTGTCTGTGTCTGTGCCCCCTCTCTGTCTGTGTCTCTGTCTGTGTCTTTGCCCCCTCCCTCCCTATAGGTTTGTCAGTTCTGCGTGTCGTCTGTGGTGAGACACGGCATCCAGATTATCCAGATAGAAGACAGGACCATCCTGGTTAACAACACCCCCTACTTCCTGTCATATAGAGCCCTACTGTCTGACCAGGCCCTGGGGACCACAGACCAGGTAACACCCCCTACTTCCTGTCCTTTAGACCTCTACTGTCTGACTAGGAACCATTCTCATTGACGGGGCTGTAGTGGAGCAGGTTGAGAGCTTCAAGTTCCTTGGTGTCCACATCAACAACAAACTATCATGGTCCAAGCACACCAAGACAGTCGTGAAGAGGACACGACAAAACCTATTCCCCCTCAGGAGACTGAAAAGATTTGGCATGGGTCCTCAGATCCTCAAATGGTTCTTCAGCTGCACCGTCGAGAGCATCCTGACCGGTTGCATCACCGCCTGGTACGGCAACTGCTCGACCTCTGACCGCAAGGCACTACAGAGGGTAGTGTGTACGACCCAGTACATCACTGGGGCCAAGCTTCCGGCCATCCAGAACCTCTGTACCAGGCGGTGTCAGACGAAGGCCCTATAGATTGTAGTACGTATGGCCCAGTACATCACTGGGGCCAAGCTTCCGGCCATCCAGGACCTCTGTACCAGGCGGTGTCAGACGAAGGCCCTATAGAGGGTAGTACGTATGGCCCAGTACATCACTGGGGCCAAGCTTCCGGCCATCCAGGACCTCTATACCAGGCGGTGTCAGACGAAGGCCCTATAGAGGGTAGTACGTATGCCCCAGTACATCACTGGGGCCCAGCTTCCGGACATCCAGGACCTCTACACCAGGCGGTGTCAGACGAAGGCCCTATAGAGGGTAGTACGTATGGCCCAGTACATCACTGGGGCCAAGCTTCCGGCCATCCAGGACCTCTACACCAGGCAGTGTCAGACGAAGGCCCTATAGAGGGTAGTACGTATGGCCCAGTACATCACTGGGGCCCAGCTTCCGGCCATCCAGGACCCTCTATACCAGGCGGTGTCAGACGAAGGCCCTATAGAGGGTAGTACGTATGGCCCAGTACATCACTGGGGCCAAGCTTCCGGCCATCCAGGACCTCTATACCAGGCGGTGTCAGACGAAGGCCCTATAGAGGGTAGGTACGTATGGCCCAGTACATCACTGGGGCCCAGCTTCCGGCCATCCAGGACCTCTACACCAGGCGGTGTCAGACGAAGGCCCTATAGAGGGTAGGTCACGTATGGCCCAGTACATCACTGGGGCCAAGCTTCCGGCCATCCAGGACCTCTACACCAGGCGGTGTCAGAGGAAGGCCCTATAGAGGGTAGTGCGTATGGCCCAGTACATCACTGGGGCCCAGCTTCCGGCCATCCAGGACCTCTATACCAGGCGGTGTCAGACACTTAAAATGGTCAAAGCCACCCCAGTCACAGACTGTTCTCTCTACTGCCGAATGGCAAGCGGTACCGGAGCGCCAAGTCTGGGTCCATCAGACTCCTGAACAGCCAATCATATGGCCACCCGGACGATGTTCATCGATCCCCCTTTCTTTTACGTGGCTGCTACTCGCTGTTTATTATTGATGCATTTCACCCCTACCTACATGTACATACTACCTCATACCCCTACCTACATGTACATACTACCTCATACCCCTACCTACATGTACATATTAACTCATACCCCTACCTACATGTACATACTACCTCATACCCCTACCGACATGTACATACTACCTCATACCCCTACCGACATGTACATACTACCTCATACCCCTACCTACATGTACATACTACCTCATACCCCTACCTACATGTACATACTACCTCATACCCCTACCTACATGTACATACTACCTCATACACCCTACCGACATGTACATACTACCTCATACCCCTACCTACATGTACATACTACCTCATACCCCTACCTACATGTACATATTACCTCATACCCCTACCTACATGTACATACTACCTCTACTACCTCATACCACTACCTACATGTACATATTACCTCATACCCCTACCTACATGTACATATTACCTCTACTACCTCTTACCCCTACCTACATGTACATACTACCTCATACCCCTACCTACATGTACATACTACCTCATATCCCTACCTACATGTACATACTACCTCATACCCCTACCTACATGTACATACTACCTCCTCTACCTCATACCACTACCTACATGTACATACTACCTCATACCCCTACCTACATGTACATACTACCTCCTCTACCTCATACCACTACCTACATGTACATACTACCTCATACCGCTACCTACATGTACATATTACCTCTACTACCTCATACCCCTACCTACATGAACATACTACCTCATATCCCTACCTACATGTACATATTACCTCATACCCCTACCTATATGTACATACTACCTCATACCCCTACCTACATGTACATACTACCTCATACCCCTACCTACATGTACATACTACCTCATACCCCTACCTACATGTACATATTACCTCATACCCCTACCTACATGTACATACTACCTCATACCCCTACCTACATGTACATATTACCTCATACCCCTACCGACATGTACATATTACCTCATACCCTACCGACATGTACATACTACCTCATACCCCCTACCTACATGTACATACTACCTCATACCCCTACCGACATGTACATACTACCTCATACCCCTACCTACATGTACATACTACCTCATACCCCTACCTACATGTACATATTACCTCATACCCCTACCTACATGTACATACTACCTCTACTACCTCATACCACTACCTACATGTACATATTACCTCATACCCCTACCGACATGTACATATTACCTCTACTACCTCTTACCCCTACCTACATGTACATACTACCTCATACCCCTACCTACATGTACATACTACCTCATATCCCTACCTACATGTACATACTACCTCATACCCCTACCTACATGTACATACTACCACATACCCCTACCTACATGTACATATTACCTCATACCCCTACCTACATGTACATATTACCTCTACTACCTCATACCACTACCTACATGTACATATTACTCTCATACCCCTACCTACATGTACATATTACCTCTACTACCTCATACCCCTACCTACATGTACATATTACCTCATACCCCTACCGACATGTACATATTACCTCATACCCCTACCTACATGTACATACTACCACATACCCCTACCTACATGTACATACTACCTCATACCCCTACCTACATGTACATACTACCTTATACCCCTACCTACATGTACATACTACCTCATACCCCTACCTACATGTACATACTACCTCATACCCCTACCTACATGTACATACTACCTCCTCTACCTCATACCGCTACCTACATGTACATATTACCTCTACTACCTCATACCCCTACCTACATGAACATACTACCTCATATCCCTACCTACATGTACATATTACCTCATACCCCTACCTACATGTACATACTACCTCATACCCCTACCTACATGTACATACTACCTCATACCCCTACCTACATGTACATACTACCTCATACCCCTACCTACATGTACATACTACCTCATACCCCTACCTACATGAACATACTACCTCATACCCCTACCTACATGTACATACTACCTCATACCCCTACCTACATGTACATACTACCTCATACTCCCTACCTACATGAACATACTACCTCATACCCCTACCTACATGTACATACTACCTCATACTCCCTACCTACATGTACATACTACCTCATACCCCTACCTACATGTACATATTACCTCACACCCCTACCTACATGTACATACTACCTCATACCCCTACCTACATGTACATACTACCTCTACTACCTCATACCCCTACCTACATGTACATACTACCCTCATACCCCTACCTACATGTACATACTACCTCATACCCCTACCTACATGTACATACTACCTCATACCCCTACCTACATGTACATATTACCTCATACCCCTACCTACATGTACATACTACCTCATACCCCTACCTACATGTACATACTACCTCTACTACCTCATACCCCTACCTACATGTACATACTACCTCATACCCCTACCTACATGTACATACTACCTCATACCCCTACCTACATGTACATACTACCTCATACCCCTACCTACATGTACATACTACCTCATACCCCTACCTACATGTACATATTACCTCATACCCCTACCTACATGTACATACTACCTCATACCCCTACCTACATGTACATACTACCTCTACTACCTCATACCCCTACCTACATGTACATACTACCTCATACCCCTACCTACATGTACATACTACCTCATACTCCCTACCTACATGTACATACTACCTCATACCCCTACCTACATGTACATATTACCTCATACCCCTACCTACATGTACATACTACCTCATACCCCTACCTACATGTACATACTACCTCTACTACCTCATACCCCTACCTACATGTACATACTACCTCATACCCCTACCTACATGTACATATTACCCTCATACCCCTACCTACATGTACATACTACCTCATACCCCTACCTACATGTACATACTACCTCTACTACCTCATACCCCTACCTACATGTACATATTACCTCATACCCCTACCTACATGTACATACTACCTCATACCCCTACCTACATGTACATACTACCTCTACTACCTCATACCCCTACCTACATGTACATACTACCTCATACCCCTACCTACATGTACATATTACCTCATACCCCTACCTACATGTACATATTACCTCATACCCCTACCTACATGTACATACTACCTCATACCCCTACCTACATGTACATACTACCTCATACCCCTACCTACATGCACATACTACCTCATACCCCTACCTACATGTACATATTACCTCATACCCCTACCTACATGTACATATTACCCGTACTACCTCATACCCCTACCTACATGTACATACTATTTCTACTACCTCATACCCCTACCTACATGTACATACTATTTCTACTAACTCATACCCCCACCAACATGTACATATTACCTCAACTAACATGTACCCCGTGTATATAGCCTCCACATTGACTCTGTACCAGTACCCCCTGTATATAGCCTCCACATTGACTCTGTACCGGTACCCCCTGTATATAGCCTCCACATTGACTCTGTACTGTAACACCCTGTATATAGCCTCCACATTGACTCTGTACTCCCTGTATATAGCCTCCACATTGACTCTGTACCGGTACCCCTGTATATAGCCTCCACATTGACTCTGTACCGGTACCCCTGTATATAGCCTCCACATTGACTCTTGTACCGGTACCCCCTGTATATAGCCTCCACATTGACTCTGTACCGTTACCCCCTGTATATAGCCTCCACATTGACTCTGTACCGGTACCCCTGTATATAGCCTCCACATTGACCCTGTACCGGTACCCCCTGTATATAGCCTCCACATTGACTCTGTACCGTAATACCCTGTATATAGTCTCCACATTGACTCTGTACCGGTACCCCCTGTATATAGCCTCCACATTGACTCTGTACCGGTACCCCCTGTATATAGCCTCCACATTGACTCTGTACTGGTACCCCCCTGTATATAGTCTCCACATTGACTCTGTACCAGTACCCCCTGTATATAGCCTCCACACTGACTCGGTACCGGTACCCCCTGTATATAGCCTCCACATTGACTCGGTACCGTAATACCCTGTATATAGCCTCCACATTGACTCTGTACCGGTACCCCCTGTATATAGCCTCCACATTGACTCTGTACCGGTACCCCCTGTATATAGCCTCCACATTGACTCTGTACTGATACCCCCTGTATATAGCCTCCACATTGACTCTGTACCAATACCCCCTGTATATAGCCTCCACATTGACTCTGTACCGTACCCCCTGTATATAGCCTCCACATTGACTCGGCAATCGTACCCCTGTATATAGCCTCCACATTGACTCGGTACCGGTACCCTGTATATAGCCTCCACATTGACTCCTGTACCGGTACCCCTGTATATATCCTCCACATTGACTCTGGCACCAGTACCCCTGTATATACCCTCCACATTGACTCGTACCAGTACCCTGTATATAGCCTCCACACTGACTCGGTACCGGTACCCCCTGTATATAGCCTCCACATTGACTCGTTACGGTACCCCCTGTATTTAGCCTCCACATTGACTCTGTACCGGTACCCCCTGTATATAGCCTTCGCACATCGACTCTGTACTGGTACCCCCTGTATATAGCCTCCACATTGACTCTGTACCAGTACACCCTGTATATAGCCTCCACATTGACTCTGTACCGGTACCCCCTGTATATAGCCTCCACATTGACTCTGTACCGGTACCCCCTGTATATACCCTCCACATTGACTCGGTACCGGTACCCCCTGTATATAGCCTCCACACTGACTCTGTACCGGGTACCCCTGTATATAGCCTCCACATTGACTCTGTACCAGTACCCCCTGTATATAGCCTCCACATTGACTCTGTACCGGTACTCCCCTGGTATAGCCTCCACATTGACTCTGTATCGGTACCCCCTGTATATAGCCTCCACATTGACTCTTGTATCGGTACCCCCTGTATATAGCCTCCACATTGACTGGGTACCGGTACCCCCTGTATATAGCCTCCACATTGACTCGGTACCAGTACCCCCTGTATATAGCCTCCACATTGACTCGGTACCGGTACCCCCTGTATATAGACTCCACATTGACTCTGTACCGGTACCCCCTGTATATAGCATCCACATTGACTCTGGTACCGGTACCCCTGTATATAGCCTCCACATTGACTCTGTACCGGTACCCCCTGTATATAGCCTCACATTGACTCTGTACCGTAATACCCTGTATATAGTCTCCTACGACTCTGTACCGATAATACCCTGTATATAGCCTCCACATTGACTCTGTACCAGTGTCCCCTGTATATAGCCTCCACATTGACTCGGTACCGGTACCCCCTGTATATAGCCTCCACATTGACTCTGTACCAGTACCCCTGTATATAGCCTCCACATTGACTCTCGTACCGTAATACCCTGTATATAGCCTCCACATTGACTCTGTACCTTAATACCCTGTATAGTCAGTCCCCATTGACTCATTACCGATAATACCCTGTATATAGCCTCCACATTGACTCGGTACCGGTACCCCCTGTATATAGCCTCCACATTGACTCTGTACCAGTACTCCCTGTATATGGCCTCCACATTGACTCGGCACCGTATCACCCTGTATATAGCCTCCACATTGACTCTGTACCTTAATACCTGTATATAGTCTCCTATTGACTGTACCATAATACCCTGCATATAGCCTCCACATTGACTCTGTACCTTAATACCCTGTATATAGTCTCCTCATTGACTCTGTACCGTACACCCTGTATATAGCCTCCACATTGACTCGGTACCGTACCCTGTATCATAGCCTCCACATTGACTCTGTACCAGTACCCCTGTATATAGCCTCCACATTGACTCCGCACCGTATCACCCTGTATATAGCCTCCACATTGACTCTGTACTGGTACCCCTGTATATAGCCTCCTCATTGACTCTGTACCGTTACCCCCTGTATATAGCCTCCACATTGACTCGGTACCGGTACCCCCTGTATATAGCCTCCACATTGACTCGGTACCGGTACCCCCTGGGGTTGAGATACACTGCTCTTTGACTGTGGAGAACAGAGGCTTGTTTCCTATCAGTTCATATTCCCCACAGACACACACACACACACACACACACACACACACACACACACACACACACACACACACACACACACTCCCCACAGCCCAGACACATTAGACAAACACCATGAATTGGATGCAGGTTTGTGCTTTCATCTCGGGACACGTCTGTCCCCCCCCCCCACTCCTTGAAGAACAACGCGGTGATGTCATTTCACGAGCCTTCAGATCCTCCCGGAGAAGACGATGGCGTGAGGTTACCAGTTGCCACTGCCGGTTAGACGAAGAACCTTAACGGGCAGGACGGCTTTAAAACGCAGACCACAAACAGCGGTCTTTCTAGTTGGCTGTTCATCATGCTTTAGTGGCTAACCGCGCCCGTACCAAACTACTCCCTGTTCTCAGCATGCTTATGCCTGCTACCAGTTTAGTCTTCTCTGGGAGGAACGACACGTTCTTCTATGAGAAACGGCAAGTCCTCTCTGGGGGAACGACAAGTCCTCTCTGGGGAGAACGGCACAAGTCCTGTCTGGGGGGAACGACAAGTCCTCTCTGGGGGGAACGACAAGTCCTCTCTGGGGGAACGACAAGTCCTCTCTGAGGGGAACGACAAGTCCTCTCTGGGGGAACGACAAGTCCTCTCTGGGGGGAACGACAAGTCCTCTCTGGGGGAACGACAAGTCCTCTCTTGGGGGGAACGACAAGTCCTCTCTGGGGGAACGACAAGTCCTCTCTGGGGGGAACGACAAGTCCTCTCTGGGGGGAACGACAAGTCCTCTCTGGGGGGAACGACAAGTCCTCTCTGGGGGGGAACGACAAGTCCTCTCTGGGGGGGAACGGAAAGTTATCTCTGGGGGGGGTGAACGACAAGTCCTCTCTGAGGGGAACGACAAGTCCTCTCTGGGGGGGAACGACAAGTCCTCTCTGGGGGGGAACGACAAGTCCTCTGTCTGGGGAACGACAAGTCCTGTCTGGGAGGAACTGCACGGTCGCGTTAAACTCCGTTGTCCTACCGAGCAAAAAGGGCATTAACTGCTCGTAGTGTGGACACCTATCACAGTATCTTCATGCAGTTACTGGCTAACATGACCCCCCCATTTTCTCCTGAACACAATACAACCGAGGCAGGATACTTGTCCACATGATTAAGAATGTATTTAATGTAGCAAAAATGACATTAACTCATTTTCTAACAATTTAGCAGTTAGTGCCTTTTTTTGTTGCTTGGTTAGTTGCAGTGCAGAGTGGGAAATAACTCCTGTCTTCTCATGTCTTCTCCTGTCATCTCCTGTCGTCCTGTCTCTGTCGTCTCCTGTCTTCTCCTGTTCTTCTCCTGTCTTCTCCCTGTCTTCTCCTGTCTGTCTCCTGTCGTCTCCTGTCTTCCTCCCTGTCTTCTCCTGTCGCCTCCTGTCATCTCCTGTCTTCTCCTGTCTTCTCCTGTCGTCTGCTGTCTTCTCATGTCTTCTCCTGTCATCTCCTGTCTTCTCCTGTCTTCTCCTTTCTTCTCTTGTCTTCTCCTGTCTTCTCCTGTCGTCTGCTGTCTTCTCCTGTCTGTCTCCTGTCGGCTCCTGTCATCTCCTGTCTTCTCTGTCTTCTCTTGTCGTCTTGTGTCTTCTCCTGTCGTCTCATGTCGTCTCCTGTCGTCTCCTGTCTTCTCTTGTCGTCTCCTGTCGTCTCCTGTCTTCTCCTGTCTTCTCCTGTCGTCTACTGTCTTCTCCTGTCTTCTCCTGTCTTCTCCTGTTTTCTCCTGTCGTCTCATGTCTTCTCCTGTCGTCTCCTGTCTTCTCCTGTCGTCTCCTGTCTTCTCCTGTCGTCTACTGTCTTCTCCTGTCTTCTCCTGTCTTCTCCTGTCTTCTCTTGTCGCCTCCTGTCGTCTCCTGTCTTCTCCTCTCTTCTCCTGTCTTCTCCTGTCGTCTCCTGTGTTCTCCTCTCTTCTCCTGTCTTCTCCTGTCGCCTCATGTCGTCTCCTGTCTTCTCCTGTCGTCTCCTGTGTTCTCCTCTCTTCTCCTGTCTTCTCCTGTCGCCTCATGTCGTCTCCTGTCTTCCTGTCGCCTCATGTCGTCTCCTGTCTTCCTGTCTTCCTGTCGCCTCCTGTCGTCTCCTGTCGCTCCTGTCGTCTCCTGTCTTCTCCTGTCGCCTCATGTCGTCTCCTCTTTCTCCTGTCTCTCCTGTCGTCTCCTGTCTTCCTGTCTTCCTGTCGTCTCCTGTCTTCTCCTGTGTTCTCCTGACTTCTCCTGTCTTCTCCTGTCGCCTCATGTCGTCTCCTGTCTTCTCCTGTCGCCTCATGTCGTCTCCTGTCTTCTCCTGTCTTCCTGTCGCCTCATGTCGTCTTCCTGTCGTCTCCTGTCGTCTCCTGTCTTCTCCTGTCTTCTCCTGTCGTCTCCTGTCTTCCTGTCGCCTCATGTCGTCTCCTGTCTTCTCCTGTCGCCTCCTGTCGTCTCCTGTCTTCTCCTGTCGCCTCATGTCGTCTCCTCTCTTCTCCTGTCTTCTCCTGTCGTCTCCTGTCGTCTCCTGTCTTCTCCTGTCTTCTCCTGTCGTCTCCTGTCGTCTCCTGTCTTCTCCTGTCCTTCCTGTCGTCTCCTGTCGTCTCCTGTCTTCTCCTGTCGCCTCCTGTCGTCTCCTGTCGTCTCCCTGTCTTCTCCTTGTCGTCTCCTGTCGTCTCCTGTCTCTCCTGTCTTCTCCTGTCTTCCTGTCTCTCCTGTCTTCTCCTGTCGTCTCCTGTCGTCTCCTGTCTTCTCCTGTCTTCTCCTTCGTTCGTCTCCTGTCTTCTCCTGTCTTCTCCTGTCTTCTCCTGTCGCCTCATGTCGTCTCCTGTCTTCTCCTGTCGCCTCATGTCGTCTCCTGTCTTCTCCTGTCTTCTCCTGTCTTCTCCTGTCGTCTCCTGTCGTCTCCTGTCTTCTCCTGTCTTCTCCTGTCGTCTCCTGTCGTCTCCTGTCTTCTCCTGTCTTCTCCTGTCTTCTCCTGTCGTCTCCTGTCTTCTCCTGTCTTCTCCTGTCGTCTCCTGTCTTCTCCTGTCTTCTCCTGTCTTCTCCTGTCTTCTCCTGTCGTCTCCTGTCTTCTCCTGTCTTCTCTAGGCCTGTTCTCTCCCAGATACAGCGGTGTTCAGCCTTGCCCCAGCGGGAGAGAACACACCTTCCACACCTGTCTCTGTGGCCTGCTGGGACCTGCTGAGAAAGGAGGGGGAGATCCCTCAGTTCCCTCTACCAAGCAGACACATGATGTTCAGCTGCCTGCCCACCACAGACCCTGGACCTGTAGCTGGGTCTGAGTCCTGGAGCCTCCCGGCCCCCATCAGACCTGACTTCCCCAGGCAGAGTGTGGCCGTCCCTGGGGAGATCTGCAGTAGCAGTGGCCTGAGCACCAGGTGGGTGAAACAGAGCAGAACAGAGAGACTACAGGATCTATCGCCTCTCTGTTCTGTCAGGGTCTGATCTCTCTGTCCTGTAGTCTCTCTGTCCTCTAGTCTCTCTGTTCTGTCAGGGTCTGTTCTCTCTCCCTTCTGTAGTCTCTCTGTCCTGTAGTCTCTCTGTCTCTCTAGTCTCTCTGTTCTGTCAGGGTCTGTTCTCTCTCTGTCCTGTAGTCTCTCTGTCCTCTAGTCTCTCTGTTCTGTCAGGGTCTGTTCTCTCTGTCCTGTAGTCTCTCTGTCCTGTAGTCTCTCTGTCCTCTAGTCTCTCTGTTCTGTCAGGGTCTGTTCTCTCTCCGTCCTGTAGTCTCTGTCCTCTAGTCTCTCTGTTCTGTCAGGGTCTGTTCTCTCTCCCTTCTGTAGTTCTCTGTCCTGTAGTCTCTCTGTTCTGTCAGGGTCTGTCTCTCTCTGTCCTGTAGTCTCTCTGTCCTCTAGTCTCTCTGTTCTGTCAGGGTCTGTTCTCTCTCTGTTCTGTAGTCTCTCTGTTCTGTCAGGGACTGTTCTCTCTCTGTTCTGTAGTCTCTCTGTTCTGTCAGGGTCTGTTCTCTCTCTGTTCTGTCAAGGTCTGTTCTCTCTCTGTTCTGTAGTCTCTCTGTTCTGTCAGGGTCTGTTCTCTCTCTGTCCTGTAGTCTCTCTGTTCTGTAGTCTCTCTGTTCTGTCAGGGTCTGTTCTCTCTCTGTTCTGTAGTCTCTCTGTTCTGTCAGGGTCTGTTCTCTCTCTGTTCTGTAGTCTCTCTGTTCTGTCAGGGTCTGTTCTCTCTCTGTTCTGTAGTCTCTCTGTTCTGTCAGTCTCTCTGTTCTGCAGTCTCTCTGTTCTGTCAGGGTCTGTTCTCTCTCTGTTCTGTAGTCTCACTGTTCTGTCAGGGTCTGTTCTCTCTCTGTTCTGTAGTCTCTCTGTTCTGTCAGGGTCTGTTCTCTCTCTGTTCTGCAGTCTCTGTTCTGTCAGGGTCTGTTCTCTCTCTGT
>NW_027008484.1:45741-55741 GCF_036934945.1 Oncorhynchus masou masou | reverse complement strand
CAGCATTATCCCCTACCGCCACACATAGACACAGCATTATCCTCTACCACCACCCATGGACACAACATTATCCCCTACCGCCACCAATAGACACAGCATTATCCCCTACCACCACCCATAGACACAGCATTATCCTCTACCACCACCCATAGACCCAACATTATCCTCTACCACCACCCATAGACCCAACATTATCCTCTACCACCACCCATAGACACAACATTATCCTCTACTGCCACCCATGGACACAGCATTATCCCCTACCACCACCCATATACCCAACATTATCCCCTACCACCACCCATATACCCAACATTATCCTCTACCACCACCCATAGACACAACATTATCCCCTATCGCCACCCATAGACACAACATTATCCCCTATCGCCACCCATAGACACAACATTATCCCCTATCGCCACATTTACATTTACATTACATTTACATTTAAGTCATTTAGCAGACGCTCTTATCCAGAGCGACTTACAAATTGGTGAATTCACCTTCTGACATCCAGTGGAACAGCCACTTACAATAGTGCATCTAAATCATTTAAAGGGGGGGAGAGAAGGATTACTTATCCTATCCTAGGTATTCCTTGAAGAGTGGGGTTTCAGGTGTCTCCGGAAGGTGGTGATTGACTCCGCTGTCCTGGCGTCGTGAGGGAGTTTGTTCCACCATTGGGGGGGCCAGAGCAGCGAACAGTTTTGACTGGGCTGAGCGGGAACTGTACTTCCTCAGTGGTAGGGAGGCGAGCAGGCCAGAGGTGGATGAACGCAGTGTCCTTGTTTGGGTGTAGGGCCTGGATCAGAGCCTGGAGGTACTGCGTGTGCCGTTCCCCTCACAGCTCCGTAGGCAAGCACCATGGTCTTGTAGCGGATCGAGCTTCAACTGGAAGCCAGTGGAGAGAGCGGAGGAGCGGGGTGACGTGAGAGAACTTGGGAAGGTTGAACACCAGACGGGCTGCGGCGTTCTGGATGAGTTGTAGGGTTTAATGGCACAGGCAGGGAGCCCAGCCAACAGCGGTTGCAGTAATCCAGACGGGAGATGACAAGTGCCTGGATTAGGACCTGCGCCGCTTCCTGTGTGAGGCAGGGTCGTACTCTGCGGATGTTGTAGAGCATGAACCTACAGGAACGGGCCACCGCCATGATGTTGGTTGAGAACGACAGGGTGTTGTCCAGGATCACGCCAAGGTTCTTAGCGCTCTGGGAGGAGGACACAATGGAGTTGTCAACCGTGATGGCGAGATCATGGAACGGGCAGTCCTTCCCCGGGAGGAAGAGCAGCTCCGTCTTGCCGAGGTTCAGCTTGAGGTGGTGATCCGTCATCCACACTGATATGTCTGCCACCCATAGACACAGCATTATCTCCTACCACCACCCATAGACACAGCATTATCCCCTACCACCACCCATAGACACAGCATTATCTCATATTGCCACCGATAGTCTCAACATTATCATCCACCGCCACCCATAGACCCAGCATTATCCTCTACCGCCACCAATAGACACAGCATTATCCCCTACCGCCACCCATAGACACAACATTATACCCTATCGCCACCCATAGACACAGCATTATCCCCTACCGCCACCCATAGACACAGCATTATCTCCTATCGCCGCCCATATAATCAACATTATCCCCTATCGCCACCCATAGATCAACATTATCCCCTATCGCCACCCGTAGACCCAACATTATCCTCTACCACTAGAGGGCAGTATTGAACATTAGTGCTCTGGGTGGAAGTTCAAGTTGCCCTCATTCACCCCCCAATCCTTAACCATTAGGGTTCACAACGTTACACTTAGTGCTCCCAATGTCAGTCAAAATACACTCCCTGTAAATCAATCCAGAGTTCAACACATAACACACACTCTGGGTGACCCTAGTGTGTGTTTGGGGTTGTGTCTACCAGGACTGTGTGTAGTGTGTGTTTGGGGTTGTGTCTACCAGGACTGTGTGTAGTGTGTGTTTTGGGGTTGTGTCTGTGAGGTGCCTGGCGGGCGGTAGGGTCAGAGAGGTCGTCTGTGTCAGGTTGCAGAGGGGTGGCAGGACGACCCCAGGCAGGGCTAGGGTTTATTGTGACGGGGGGGGGGGTCAGTACTCTCCAGGTCAGTACTCTGCAGGAGCTTCCTGTTCCCGTCAACACATTTAGACCCTGTTAGACCTTATACTGTACCGTTAGCCCTGAGTCAACCCTCTAGCTGCCTGTTCAGTCAACACGTTTAGACCCTGTTAGACCATATACTGTACCGTTAGCCCTGAGTCAACCCTCTAGCTGCCTGTTCAGTCAACACATTTAGACCCTGTTAGACCATATACTGTACCGTTAGCCCTGAGTCAACCCTCTAGCTGTCTTCTCAGTCAACACATTTAGACCCTGTTAGACCATATACTGTACCGTTAGCCCTGAGTCAACCCTCTAGATGCCTTCTCAGTCAACACATTTAGACCCTGTTAGACCATATACTGTACCGTTAGCCCTGAGTCAACCCTCTAGCTTCCTGTTCCCGTCAACACATTTAGACCCTGTTAGACCATATACTGTACCGTTAGCCCTGAGTCAACCCTCTAGCTTCCTGTTCCCGTCAACACATTTAGACCCTGTTAGACCATATACTGTACCGTTAGCCCTGAGTCAACCCTCTAGCTGCCTGTTCCCGTCAACACATTTAGACCCTGTTAGACCATATACTGTACCGTTAGCCCTGAGTCAACCCTCTAGCTGCCTGTTCCCGTCAACACGTTTAGACCCTGTTAGACCATATACTGTACCGTTAGCCCTGAGTCAACCCTCTAGCTTCCTGTTCCCGTCAACACGTTTAGACCCTGTTAGACCATATACTGTACCGTTAGCCCTGAGTCAACCCTCTAGCTGCTTGTTCAGTCAACCCTCTAGCTGCCTGATCAGTCAACCCTCTAGCTGCTTGTTCAGTCAACCCTCTAGCTGCCTGTTCAGTCAACCCTCTAGCTGCCTGTTCAGTCAACCCTCTAGCTGCCTGTTTATTCAACCCTCTAGCTGCCTGTTCAGTCAACCCTCTAGCTGCCTGTTCAGTCAACTCTCTAGCTGCCTGTTCAGTCAACACATTTAGACCCTGTTAGACCATATACTGTACCGTTAGCCCTGAGTCAACGCTCTAGCTGCCTCTTCAGTCAACACATTTAGACCCTGTTAGACCATATACTGTACCGTTAGCCCTGAGTCAACCCTCTAGCTGCCTGTTCAGTCAACACATTTAGACCCTGTTAGACCATATACTGTACCGTTAGCCCTGAGTCAACCCTCTAGCTTCCTGTTCCCGTCAACACGTTTAGACCCTGTTAGACCATATACTGTACCGTTAGCCCTGAGTCAACCCTCTAGCTGCCTGTTCAGTCAACACATTTAGACCCTGTTAGACCTGTGTGGCTCAGTCGGTAGAGCATGGCGCTTGCAACGCCAAGCGTCGTGGGTTCGATTCCCGCTGGGGCCACCCATATGTAAAAGTAGTGGCCCCAGCCGACTTGTAAGTCGCTTTGGACAAAAGCGTCTGCTAAATGGGATATATTATATATATTATATACTGTACCGTTAGCCCTGAGTCAACCCTCTAGCTGCCTGTTCAGTCAACACATTTAGACCCTGTTAGACCATATACTGTACCGTTAGCCCTGAGTCAACCCTCTAGCTGCCTCTTCAGTCAACACATTTAGACCCTGTTAGACCATATACTGTACCGTTAGCCCTGAGTCAACCCTCTAGCTGTCTCTTCAGTCAACCCTCTAGCTGCCTGTTCAGTCAACCCTCTAGCTGTCTCTTCAGTCAACCCTCTAGCTGCTTGTTCAGTCAACCCTCTAGCTGTCTCTTCAGTCAACCCTCTAGCTGCCTGTTCAGTCAACACATTTAGACCCTGTTAGACCATATACTGTACCGTTAGCCCTGAGTCAACCCTCTAGCTGCCTCTTCAGTCAACACATTTAGACCTGTTAGACCATATACTGTACCGTTAGCCCTGGAGTCCAACCCTCTAGCTGCCTCTTCAGTCAACACATTTAGACCCTGTTAGACCATATACTGTGGTGGCCCTGGAGTCAACCCTCTAGCTGCCTGTTCAGTCAACACATTTAGACATTAGACCATATACTGTGCCGTTAGCCCTGAGTCAACCCTCTAGCTAATTTGTTCAGTCAACACATTTAGACCCTGTTAGACCATATACTGTACCGTTAGCCCTGAGTCAACCCTCTAGCTTCCTGTTCCCGTCAACACGTTTAGACCCTGTTAGACCATATACTGTACCGTTAGCCCTGGAGTCAACCCTCTAGCTGCCTGTTCAGTCAACACATTTAGACCCTGTTAGACCATATACTGTGCCGTTAGCCCTGAGTCAACCCTCTAGCTGCCTGTTCCGTCCCATACGTTTAGACCCTGTTAGACCATATGCTGTACCGTTAGCCCTGGAGTCAACCCTCCAGCTGCCTCCATTAGTCAACCGTTAGACCCTGTTAGACCATATACTGTACCGTTAGCCCTGAGTCAACCCTCTAGCTGCCTGTTCAGTCAACCCTCTAGCTTCCTGTTCCCGTCAACACATTTAGACCCTGTTAGACCATATACTGTACCGTTAGCCCTGAGTCAACCCTCTAGCTGCCTGTTCAGTCAACCCTCTAGCTGCCTCTTCAGTCAACCCTCTAGCTGTCTGTTCAGTCAACCTTCTAGCTGCCTGTTCAGTCAACCCTCTAGCTGTCTGATCTGTCAACCCTCTAGATGCCTGTTCAGTCAACCCTCTAGATGTCTGTTCAGTCAACCCTCTAGATGCCTGATCTGTCAACCCTCTAGATGCCTGTTCAGTCTACCTTCTAGCTGCCTGTTCAGTCAACCCTCTAGCTGCCTGTTCAGTCAACCCTCTAGCTGCCTGTTCAGTCAACCCTCTAGCTGCCTGTTCAGTCAACCTTCTAGCTGCCTGTTCAGTCAACCCTCTAGCTGCCTGTTCAGTCAACCCTCTAGCTGCCTGTTCAGTCAACTCTCTAGCTGCCTATTCAGTCAACCCTCTAGCTGCCTGATCAGTCAACCCTCTAGCTGCCTGCTCAGTCAACCCTCTAGCTGCCTGTTCAGTCAACCCTCTAGCTGCCTGATCAGTCAACCCTCTAGCTGCCTGTTCAGTCAACCCTCTAGCTGCCTGATCAGTCAACCCTCTAGATGTCGGTTCGGTCAACCCTCTAGCTGCCTGTTCAGTCAACCCTCTAGCTGCCTGATCAGTCAACCCTCTAGCTGCCTGCTCAGTCAACCCTCTAGCTGCCTGTTCAGTCAACCCTCTAGCTGCCTGTTCAGTCAACCCTCTAGCTGCCTGATCAGTCAACCCTCTAGATGTCGGTTCGGTCAGCCCTCTAGCTGCCTGATCAGTCAACCCTCTAGCTGCCTGATCAGTCAACCTCTAGATGTCGGTTCGTCAGCCCTCTAGCTGCCTGTTCAGTCAACCCTCTAGCTGCCTGATCAGTCAACCCTCTAGATGTCGGTTCGGTCAACCCTCTAGCTGCCTGTTCAGTCAACCCTCTAGCTGCCTGATCAGTCAACCCTCTAGATGTCGGTTCGGTCAACCCTCTAGCTGCCTGTTCAGTCAACCCTCTAGCTGCCTGATCAGTCAACCCTCTAGATGTCGGTTCGGTCAGCTGCTGTTCAGTCAACCCTCTAGCTGCCTGTTCAACAGATCGGTTAGGTCAACCCTCTAGCTGCCTGTTCAGTCAGCCCTCTAGCTGCCTGTTCGGTCAGCCCTCTAGCTGCCTGTTCAGTCAACCCTCTAGCTGCCTGTTCGGTCAACCCTCTAGCTGTCTGTTCAGTCAACCCTCTAGCTGCCTGTTCAGTCAACCCTCTAGCTGCCTGTTCAGTCAACCCTCTAGCTGCCTGTTCAGTCAACCCTCTAGCTGCCTGATCAGTCAACCCTCTAGCTGCCTGTTCGGTCAACCCTCTAGCTGCCTGATCAGTCAACCCTCTAGATGTCGGTTCGGTCAACCCTCTAGCTGCCTGTTCAGTCAACCCTCTAGCTGCCTGATCAGTCAACCCTCTAGATGTCGGTTCGGTCAACCCTCTAGCTGCCTGTTCAGTCAACCCTCTAGCTGCCTGATCAGTCAACCCTCTAGATGTCGGTTCGGTCAACCCTCTAGCTGCCTGATCAGTCAACCCTCTAGCTGCCTGATCAGTCAACCCTCTAGATGTCGGTTCGGTCAACCCTCTAGCTGCCTGTTCAGTCAACCCTCTAGCTGTCTGTTCAGTCAACCCTCTAGCTGCCTGTTCAGTCAACCCTCTAGCTGCCTGTTCAGTCAACCCTCTAGCTGTCTGTTCAGTCAACCCTCTAGCTGCCTGTTCAGTCAACCCTCTAGCTGCCTGTTCAGTCAACCCTCTAGCTGCCTGTTCAGTCAACCCTCTAGCTGCCTGATCAGTCAACCCTCTAGCTGCCTGTTCAGTCAACCCTCTAGCTGCCTGTTCAGTCAACCCTCTAGCTGCCTGTTCAGTCAACCCTCTAGCTGCCTGTTCAGTCAACCCTCTAGCTGCCTGATCAGTCAACCCTCTAGCTGCCTGTTCGGTCAACCCTCTAGATAGCTGCTGTCTACTCAGTGTGCCACCTGAACACAGGTCAGTCAGTCACAACACTTGAACAGGATCTGTCTGACCCAGGTCAGCCCAGCCCAGGTCAACCCAGGTCAGGTCAGCCCAGGTCAGCCCAGCCCAGGTCAACCTAGGTCAGCCCGTGTGAACCTAACCTCTCTGAGGACAGATCAGAGCCAGATGACTGACATTCTCTCAGAGCACACTGCTGATTTAGGGTGTGTGTGCCTCTCTCTCTCTCTCTCTCTCTCTCTCTCTCTCTGTCTCTCGCTCTCTTCTGTCTCTGTCTCTCTGTCTCTCTGTCTCTCTCTCTTCTCTCTCTCTTTCTCTCTCTCTTTCTCTCTCTCTCTCTTTCTCTCTCTCTCTCTGTCTCTCTGTCTGTGTGTGTCTCTCTCTCTCTCTTCCTCTCTCTCTCTCTCTCTCCTCTCTCTCTAACTCTCCTATCTGTGTTTACTGTAGAGGTCTAACTCTCCTATCATCTGTGTTTACTGTAGAGGTCTAACTCTCCTACCGTCTGTGTTTACTGTAGAGAGGTCTAACTCTCCTATCATCTGTGTTTACTGTAGAAGAGGTCTAACTCTCCTATCATCTGTGTTTACTATAGAGAGGTCTAACTCTCCTATCATCTGTGTTTACTATAGAGAGGTCTAACTCTCCTACCAACTATTGTCTTTACTGCTTGTAGATGATGTGTAAATGACACTAGTCTATATTCTGTCTGTCTGTTGCTGTCAGCGCCACTTCACCTAGTCACATTCTGGGTCTGAGTAGATGTACTGAGTAGATGTTGTGTGTAGGTGGTTTTCCTACCAGGGTTTGGCTGTCTCTACATAGATGTCGTCCATCAGGATGGCACAATCATCCTGCCCTGGCACCAGAGGGCAGCGTGGACTCTGTCATGAAGCTGTGTGACTTGGGTAACCTCCTAACCCCTTACCTCTAACCCCTAACCTCTACACCCTAACCCCTACCCTCTACCCCTAACCTCTAAACCCTAACCCTTACCCTCTACCCCTAACCTCTAAACCCTAACCCTTACCCTCTAAACCCTAACCTCTAAACCCTAACCCCTACCCTCTAACCCTAATCTCTAACCCCTACCCTCTACCCCTAACCTCTAAACCCTAACCCTTAACCTCTAAACCCTAACCTCTAAACCCTAACCCCTACCCTCTAACCCCTATCCCTACCTCTAACGCCTAACATCTAATCCCTAACCTCTAACCCCTAACCCTACCTCTAACGCCTAACATCCAACCCCTAACGCCTAACCCCTAACCTTTAACCTCTAACCCCTAACCTCTAACCCTAATCCCTAACCCAGTTTGAACTCTGTCATGAGCCTTCACAACAGGTACCAGTCCTTATAATCCTCTAACCCCTAACCTCTATCCACTAGCCCCTAACCTCTAACCCTTAACCTCTAAACCCTAACCTCTAACCCCTAACCTCCAAACCCTAATCCCTAACCCAGCATGATCCTGCACAACAGGTACCAGTCCTTATAACCCTCTAATCCCCAACCTCTGACCCCAAACCCCCAACCTCTAACCTCTAACCACCAACTCCTAACCACCAACTCCCAACCTCTAACCCCCAACCCCTAACCTCTATCCCTAACCTCTAATCCCTAACCTCTAACCCCCAACCTCTAACCCCCAAACCTTAACCACCAACCCCCAACTTCTAATCGCTAACCTCTAACCCCAACCTCTAATCGCTAACCTCTAACCCCCAATGCCTAACCTCTAACCTTTAACCCCTAGCCTTTAACCTCTAACCCTACTACAGGAGAGACAAACAATACATTATATTTGTATGATAATAAAATATATGATTTTTGGTTTGTTTTAATGTAATGTTTAATTGATAATGATGAGCAGTTAATTGTAACAACATTAGCAGGTCATAGTTCACCCTGACAAAGGATGCAGGACATATTGTCTTTCACCACTGGGGGGCACTGTAACCCCCTTTCTGTGTAAACCCCAGCCATTTTTTGCATTGATTTATCAACAAAAATTGTTTTTAAATTTAAAGGATCAACATAACTGATTGGTATCTGTCTCTCAGGACGTCCAATCGGAAGCTGGCGTTCAGGGTGTTGCTGAGCGAGGCCAGTGTGTCGCTGAGTGATGACATCACCAGTCGTTCGGGTTCCGTGGAGCTCTTGAGGCTGACTCTGTCCAAGCTGCTACTGAACCTGTGTCCTGCCCGTCTGGGTGACTCTGGCATGGGGGCTGGTCACCGCCGGGATGGGAGAGGCCTGTCTGGTCGAAGTCCACTGTGCCAGCCTGCAGGTGGGTCGACTCGCATTTATAGGTCACCTGACGAAGGCCGCTTATAGGTCACCTGACGAAGGCCGCTTAGTAGGTCACCTGACGAAGGCTGTTTATAGGTCACCTGACGAAGGCCAGTTTTATAGGTCACCTGACGAAGGCTGTTTATTGGTCACCTGACGAAGGCTGTTTATAGGTCACCTGACGAAGGCTGTTTATAGGTCACCTGACGAAGGCAGTTTATAGGTCACCTGACGAAGACTATGTATAGGTCACCTGACGAAGGCTGTTTATTGGTCACCCGACGAAGGCTGTTTATTGGTCACCTGACGAAGGCTGTTTATTGGTCACCTGACGAAGGCTGTTTATTGGTCACCTGACGAAGGCTGTTTATAGGTCACCTGACGAAGGCTGTTTATAGGTCACCTGACGAAGGCTGTTTGTAGGTCACCTGACGAAGGCTGTTTATTGGTCACCTGACGAAGGCTGTTTATTGGTCACCTGACGAAGGCTGTTTATAGGTCACCTGACGAAGACTGTTTGTAGGTCACCTGACGAAGGCTGTTTGTAGGTCACCTGACGAAGACTATGTATAGGTCACCTGATGAAGGCTGTTTCAGCCAAAACAGTGTATCTGCATGAAGGCGTAAAGCACAGGAGCAACACGGAGGCTTTTATCTCTTCATCGACTGTGAAATAACACAAAACATCTTCTGTAAAATAGAAAAATAGAAAAGGTTCATTTCCTTCTTCAGCCGTCTAAATATCTTCCTGTGTTCAGTATAGATCTACACTATATATATCTATATTAACTAGATATTCCTCTGTTCTCTTCCAGCTGGATAACTACAGTATAGATCTACACTATATATATCTATATTAACTAGATATTCCTCTGTTCTCTTCCAGCTGGATAACTACAGTATAGATCTACACTATATATATCTATATTAACTAGATGTTCTCTTCCAGGTGGATAACTACAGTATAGATCTACACTATATATATCTATATTAACTAGATATTCCTCTGTTCTCTTCCAGCTGGATAACTACAGTATAGATCTACACTATATATATCTATATTAACTAGGTATTCCTCTGTTCTCTTCCAGGTGGATAAC
>NW_027008484.1:42500-45241 GCF_036934945.1 Oncorhynchus masou masou | reverse complement strand
GTTAATATAGATCTATATAATCTAGTTAGTGTAGCTCTATACTGTAGTTATGCAGCTGGAAGAGAACGAATGAATCTCTAGTTAGTGTAGATCTATACTGTAGTTATACAGCTGGAAGAGAACAGAGCAATATCTAGTTAATGTGGATCTATACTGTAATTTGTAAGTCGCTCTGGATAAGAGCGTCTGCTAAATGACTTAAATGTAATGTAAATGTAGTTATACAGCTGGAAGAGAAAAGAGGAATATCTAGTTAATATAGATCTATATAATCTAGTTAATGTAGATCTATACTGTAGTTATACAGCTGTAAGAGAACAGAGGAATATCTAGTTAATATAGCTCTATACTGTAGTTATCCAGCTGGAAGAAAACAGAGGAATATCGAGTTAATATAGATATATATAGTGTAGATCTATACTGAACACAGGAAGATATTTAGACGGCTGAAGCAGGAAATGTACCTTTTCTATTTTTCTATTTTACAGAAGATGTTTTCACAGTCGATGAAGAGATAAAAGCCTCCGTGTTGCTCCTGTGCTTTACGCCTTCATGCAGATACACTGTTTTGGCTGAAACAGCCTTCATCAGGTGACCTATACATAGTCTTCGTCAGGTGACCTATAAACAGCCTTCGTCAGGTGACCTATACATAGTCTTCGTCAGGTGACCAATAAACAGCCTTCGTCGGGTGACCTATAAACAGCCTTCGTCAGGTGACCTATAAACGGCCTTCGTCAGGTGACCTATAAACAGCCTTCGTCAGGTGACCTATAAACAGCCTTCGTCAGGTGACCTATAAACGGCCTTCGTCAGGTGACCTATAAACAGCCTTCGTCAGGTGACCTATAAACAGCCTTCGTCAGGTGACCTATAAACAGCCTTCGTCAGGTGACCTATAAACAGCCTTCGTCAGGTGACCTATAAACGGCCTTCGTCAGGTGACCTATAAACAGCCTTCGTCAGGTGACCTATAAACAGCCTTCGTCAGGTGACCTATAAACAGCCTTCGTCAGGTGACCTATAAACAGCCTTCGTCAGGTGACCAATAAACAACCTTCGTCAGGTGACCAATAAACAGCCTTCGTCAGGTGACCTATACATAGTCTTCGTCAGGTGACCTATACATAGTCTTCATCAGGTGACCTATAGAGAGTCTTCGTCAGGTGACCTATAAACAGCCTTCGTCAGGTGACCTATAAACAGCCTTCGTCAGGTGACCAATAAACAGCCTTCGTCAGGTGACCTATAAACGGCCTTCGTCAGGTGACCTACAAACAGCCTTCGTCAGGTGACCTATACATAGTCTTCGTCAGGTGACCTATAAACAGTCTTCGTCAGGTGACCTATAAACAGCCTTCGTCAGGTGACCTATAAACAGTCTTCGTCAGGTGACCTACAAACAGCCTTCGTCAGGTGACCAATAAACAGCCTTCGTCAGGTGACCTATAAACGGCCTTCGTCAGGTGACCAATAAACAGCCTTCGTCGGGTGACCTATAAACAGCCTTCGTCAGGTGACCTATAAACAGCCTTCGTCAGGTGACCAATAAACAGCCTTCGTCAGGTGACCAATAAACAGCCTTCGTCAGGTGACCAATAAACAGCCTTCGTCAGGTGACCAATAAACAGCCTTCGTCAGGTGACCAATAAACAGCCTTCGTCAGGTGACCTATAAACAGCCTTCGTCAGGTGACCTACAAACAGCCTTCGTCAGGTGACCTATAAACGGCCTTCGTCAGGTGACCTATAAACAGCCTTCGTCAGGTGACCTATAAACAGCCTTCGTCAGGTGACCTATAAACAGCCTTCGTCAGGTGACCTATACATAGTCTTCGTCAGGTGACCTATACATAGTCTTCGTCAGGTGACCTATACATAGTCTTCGTCAGGTGACCTATAAACAGCCTTCGTCAGGTGACCAATAAACAGCCTTCGTCAGGTGACCAATAAACAGCCTTCGTCAGGTGACCAATAAACAGCCTTCGTCAGGTGACCAATAAACGACCTTCGTCAGGTTACCTACAAACAGCCTTCGTCAGGTGACCTATAAACAGCCTTCGTCAGGTGACCTATAAACAGCCTTCGTCAGGTGACCTATAAACAGCCTTCGTCAGGTGACCTATAAACAGCCTTCGTCAGGTGACCTATAAACGGCCTTCGTCAGGTGACCTATAAATACGAGTCGACCCACCTGCAGGCTGGCACAGTGGACTTCGACCAGACAGGCCTCTCCCATCCCGGCGGTGACCAGCCCCATGCCAGAGTCACCCAGACGGGCAGGACACAGGTTCAGTAGCAGCTTGGACAGAGTCAGCCTCAAGAGCTCCACGGAACCCGAACGACTGGTGATGTCATCACTCAGCGACACACTGGCCTCGCTCAGCAACACCCTGAATGCCAGCTTCCGATTGGACGTCCTGAGAGACAGATACCAATCAGTTATGTTGATCCTTTAAATTTAAAAACAATTTTTGTTGATAAATCAATGCAAAAAATGGCTGGGGTTTACACAGAACGGGGGTTACAGTGCCCCCCAGTGGTGAAAGACAATATGTCCTGCATCCTTTGTCAGGGTGAACTATGACCTGCTAATGTTGTTACAATTAACTGCTCATCATTATCAATTAAACATTACATTAAAAAAAAACAAAAATCATATATTTTATTATCATACAAATATAATGTCTTGTTTGTCTCTCCTGTAGTAGGGTTAGAGGTTAAAGGTTAGGGGTTAAAGGT
>NW_027008484.1:10000-37500 GCF_036934945.1 Oncorhynchus masou masou | reverse complement strand
TAATGCTGTGCCTATGGGTGGCGGTAGAGGATAATGTTGTGTCTATGGGTGGCGGTAGAGGATAATGTTGTGTCTATGGGTGGCGGTAGGGGATAATGTTGTGTCTATGGGTGGCGGTAGAGGATAATGTTGTGTCTATGGGTGGCGGTAGGGGATAATGTTGTGCCTATGGGTGGCGGTAGGGGATAATGCTGTGTCTATGGGTGGCGGTAGAGGATAATGTTGTGTCTATGGGTGGCGGTAGGGGATAATGTTGTGTCTATGGGTGGCGGTAGGGGATAATGTTGTGTCTATGGGTGGCGGTAGGGGATAATGTTGTGTCTATGGGTGGCGGTAGAGGAAAATGTTGTGTCTACGGGTGGTGGTAGGGGATCATGTTGGGTCTATGAGTGGTGGTAGGGGATAATGTTGGGTCTACGGGTGGTGGTAGGGGGTAATGCTGTGTCTATGGGTGGTGGTAGAGGATAATTCTGTGTCTACGGGTGGCGGTAGGGGATAATGCTGTGTCTATGGGTGGCGGTAGAGGATAATGTTGTGTCTACGGGTGGTGGTAGGGGATCATGTTGGGTCTATGAGTGGTGGTAGGGGATAATGTTGGGTCTACGGGTGGTGGTAGGGGGTAATGCTGTGTCTATGGGTGGTGGTAGAGGATAATTCTGTGTCTACGGGTGGCGGTAGGGGATAATGCTGTGTCTATGGGTGGCGGTAGAGGATAATGTTGTGTCTACGGGTGGTGGTAGGGGATCATGTTGGGTCTATGGGTGGTGGTAGGGGATAATGTTGGGTCTACGGGTGGTGGTAGGGGGTAATGCTGTGTCTATGGGTGGTGGTAGAGGATAATTCTGTGTCTACGGGTGGCGGTAGGGGATAATGCTGTGTCTATGGGTGGCGGTAGGGGATAATGCTGTGTCTATGGGTGGCGGTAGGGGATAATGCTGTGTCTATGAGTGGCGGTAGGGGATAATGCTATGTCTATGGGTGACGGTAGGGGATAATGCTGTGTCTATGGGTGGCGGTAGGGGATAATGCTGTGTCTATGGGTGGCGGTAGAGGATAATGTTGATTCTATGGGTGGCGATAGGGGATAATGTTGTGTCTATGGGTGGCGGTAGGGGATAATGCTGTGTCTATGGTGGCGGTAGAGGATAATGCCGTGTCTATGGGTGGCGGTAGGGGATAATGTTGATTCTATGGGTGGCGATAGGGGATAATGTTGATTCTATGGGTGGCGATGGGGGATAATGTTGTGTCTATGGGTGGCGGTAGGGGATAATGCTGTGTCTATGGTGGCGGTAGAGGATAATGCTGTGTCTATGGGTGGCGGTAGGGGATAATGCTGTGTCTATGGGTGGCGGTAGGGGATAATGCTGTGTCTATGGGTGGCGGTAGAGGATAATGTTGATTCTATGGGTGGCGATAGGGGATAATGTTGTGTCTATGGGTGGTGGTAGGGGATAATGCTGTGTCTATGGTGGCGGTAGAGGATAATGCCGTGTCTATGGGTGGCGGTAGGGGATAATGTTGATTCTATGGGTGGCGATAGGGGATAATGTTGATTCTATGGGTGGCGATGGGGGATAATGTTGTGTCTATGGTGGCGGTAGAGGATAATGCTGTGTCTATGGGTGGCGGTAGGGGATAATGTTGATTCTATGGGTGGCGGTAGGGGATAATGTTGATTCTATGGGTGGCGATAGGGGATAATGTTGTGTCTATGGGTGGCGATGGGGGATAATGTTGTGTCTATGGGTGGCGGTAGAGGATAATGCTGTGTCTATGGGTGGCGATAGGGGATAATGCTGTGTGGCTCTTGCAACGCCAGTATAGTGGCTCTGATTCTCAGGAACACCCCGTACGTTAAAACAAAATGTCTGCAGAGACGTCCAACCGAAACGTCAGATATCAGCGGGTCGTATTCGTTGCTGACCTGTGTGCCGGGGCAGTTGATGTCCACGGGGTCGCTCCACTCCGGAGACGCCTGCAGGTCGCCGGGCGGCAGACTGTTGGGGTCAGGACTGGTCTTCAGCCGCACGGTCGGTAGAGGCTCTCTCTGTCTGCAGGCGGGGAAGCTGGAGAAGTGGTGGTAGAGGCCATGGTGGAGGGAGGAGTTGGCAGGGAGGGGGCGGCAGTACACCTCTGTCCTGGGGGGTTCTGGAGGGTGAGGGGGGACAAAAGGTAAACCATTTAAAAAAGACATTCACAAAGTATGTATATATTAAAAAACGTGTCTGAGGTTAACACACATGTGGGGAAGTGTAGTTCTGACATCAGGTTGGACTGTTATATGAGGAGAGGTGTAGTTCTGACATCAGGTTGGACTGTTATATGAGGAGAGGTGTAGTTCTGACATCATGTCTCAGGTTGGACTGTTATATGAGGAGAGGTGTAGTTCTGACATCAGGTTGGACTGTTATATGAGGAGAGGTGTAGTTCTGACATCATGTCTCAGGTTGGACTGTTATATGAGGAGAGGTGTAGTTCTGACATCATGTCTCAGGTTGGACTGTTATATGAGGAGAGGTGTAGTTCTGACATCAGGTTGGACTGTTATATGAGGAGAGGTGTAGTTCTGATATCAGGTTGGACTGTTATATGAGGAGAGGTGTAGTTCTGACATCAGGTTGGACTGTTATATGAGGAGAGGTGTAGTTCTGACATCAGGTCTCAGGTTGGACTGTTATATGAGGAGAGGTGTAGTTCTGATATCAGGTTGGACTGTTATATGAGGAGAGGTGTAGTTCTGACATCAGGTTGGACTGAGGAGAGGTGTAGTTCTGACATCAGGTTGGACTGTTATATGAGGAGAGGTGTAGTTCTGACATCAGGTTGGACTGTTATATGAGGAGAGGTGTAGTTCTGACATCAGGTTGGACTGTTATATGAGGAGAGGTGTAGTTCTGACATCAGGTTGGACTGTTATATGAGGAGAGGTGTAGTTCTGGCATCAGGTTGGACTGTTTTAACAGTGTGTTTACATATGTATGTATCTGTGTGTGTGTGTGTGTGTGTCAGACTTTACCCTTGACATTCTCCCTGAGCAGCATAGAGAGAGGGGTCTGATTGTGGATGACCATGTGAGGACAGGGGTCCTCGTTCAGCGTCACGTAGGTGACGCCCAGGTGTTCCTGACACGTCATCACCAACGCTCTGAAACGACCAAACACCGAGTCATTTAACCACCTGCACCACAGGTCCCTCCGGCCCTCACTGAGCCCAGAGGCAGGCCTGCAGGGTAGGGCCCTGATTGGAGGCAGGCCTGCAGGGTAGGGCCCTGATTGGAGGCAGGCCTGCAGGGTAGGGCCCTGATTGGAGGCAGGCCTGCAGGGTTGGGCCCTGATTGGAGGCAGGCCTGCAGGGTAGGGCCCTGATTGGAGGCAGGCCTGCAGGGTAGGGCCCTGATTGGAGGCAGGCCTGCAGGGTAGGGCCCTGATTGGAGGCAGGCCTGCAGGGTAGGGCCCTGATTGGAGGCAGGCTTGGGAAGGAAGGGACACACACACACACACACACACACACACACACACATACACACACAGAAACACACACGGACAGACCGAGGGAAACACAGCTGGGCCATGAAAGAACAAAAGAAAGAAAGTATCTGTGTTGTAAAAATCACTTCTGAACTCGTGGCCCAATTATGAAGAGGAGAAGGCTGTTTCTGCTTCCTTTGAGAGGAAAGCTGTCCAAACAGTCGACTATAACAGCCTGTGTTTAGGCCACCCCCGGAGACAAGAGAGATAGAGAGGAACAGACAGAGAGAGAGAGAGAAAGAGAGAGAGAGAGAAACAGACAGAGGGAGAAACAGAGAGAGAGAGAACAGAGAGAGAGACAGAGGGAGAAACAGACAGAGAGAGAGAGAGAGAGAGAGAGAGAGAGAGAGAGACAGACAGAGACAAATAGAGAAACAGACAGAGACAGAGAGAGAAACAGAGAGAGAGAGAGAGAGAGAGAGAACAGAGAGAGAGAGACAGAGAGAAACAGACAGAGACAGAGAGAGAGAAACAGACAGAGGGAGAAACAGACAGAGAGAGAGAGAGAGAGAGAGAGAGAGAGACAGACAGAGACAGATAGAGAAACAGACAGAGACAGAGAGAGAAACAGAGAGAGAGAGAGAGAGAACAGAGAGAGAGAGACAGAGAGAAACAGACAGAGACAGAGAGAAACAGAGAGAGAAAGAGAACAGAGAGAGAACAGAGAGAGAGACAGACAGAGAGAGAGAGACAGAGAGAGAGTGAGAAACAGACAGAGGGAGAAACAGAGAGAGAGAGAGAGAACAGAGAGAGAGACAGAGAGAGAGAGAGAGAGACAGAGAGAGAGAGAGAGAAACAGACAGAGAGAGAGAGAGAACAGAGAGAGAGAGAAAGAGAGAGACAGACAGAGACAGATAGAGAAACAGAGAGAGAGAGAGAACAGAGAGAGAGACAGAGAGAGAGAGAGAGAGAGAGAGAGAGAAACAGACAGAGGGAGAAACAGAGAGAGAGAGAGAGAACAGAGAGAGAGAGAAAGAGAGAGACAGACAGAGACAGATAGAGAAACAGACAGAGACAGAGAGAGAAACAGAGAGAGAGAGAGAGAGAGAACAGAGAGAGAGAAAGAGAACAGAGAGAGAGAGACAGACAGAGAGACAGAGAGAGAGTGAGAAACAGAGTGAGAGAGACAGACAGAGAGAGAAACAGAGAGAGAGAGAGAGAGAGAAACAGACAGAGAGAGAGAGACAGAGAGAGAGACAGAGACAGAGAGAGAAAGAAAGAGAAATAGAGAGAGAGAGGGAAATAGAGAGAGAGAGAGTTAGAAAGAAAGAAAGAAAGAGAGAAATTGAGAGAGAGAAATAGAGAGAGAGAGAGAAATAAAAGAGAGAGAGAGAACACAGAAAGAGAACAGAGAGAGAACAGAGAGATAGAACAGAGAGAGATAGAACAGAGATAGAACAGAGAGAGAGAACAGAGAGATAGAACAGAGAGAGATAGAACAGAGAGAGATAGAACAGAGAGAGATAGAACAGAGAGAGATAGAACAGAGAGAGAGAACAGAGAGATAGAACAGAGAGAGATAGAACAGAGAGAGATAGAACAGAGAGAGAGAACAGAGAGAAGGCGTAGAGACAGTGGAAATGATGAGGGCATCCCATATGGCTCCAGGGGCAGTGTTTAACAGGGCATGACCACTAAAGGCTCTGTGCTTTATGTCCTCCAGACAGGGTCTGTTCTCTCTGTCCTGACAGAACAGAGAGACTACAGAACAGAGAGAGAACAGACCCTGACAGAACAGTGAGACTGGAGAACAGAGAGAGAACAGACCCTGACAGTACAGAGAGACTGGAGAACAGAGAGAGAACAGACCCTGACAGAACAGAGAGACTGGAGAACAGAGAGAGAACAGACCCTGACAGAACAGACTGGAGAACAGAGAGAGAACAGACCCTGATAGAACAGAGAGACTGGAGAACAGAGAGAGAACAGACCCTGACAGAACAGAGAGACTACAGAACAGAGAGAGAACAGACCCTGACAGAACAGAGAGACTAGAGGACAGAGAGAGAACAGACCCTGACAGAACAGAGAGACTACAGAACAGAGAGAGAACAGACCCTGAAAGAACAGTGAGAGAACAGACCCTGACAGAACAGAGAGACTACAGAACAGAGAGAGAACAGACCCTGACAGAACAGAGAGACTACAGAACAGAGAGAGAACAGACCCTGACAGAACAGAGAGACTAGAGGACAGAGAGACTACAGGACAGAGAGAGAACAGACCCTGACAGAACAGAGAGACTACAGGACAGAGAGACTACAGAAGGGAGAGAGAACAGACCCTGACAGAACAGAGAGACTAGAGGACAGAGAGACTACAGGACAGAGAGAGAACAGACCCTGACAGAACAGAGAGACTAGAGGACAGAGAGACTACAGGACAGAGAGACTACAGAAGGGAGAGAGAACAGACCCTGACAGAACAGAGAGACTAGAGGACAGAGAGACTACAGGACAGAGAGAGAACAGACCCTGACAGAACAGAGAGACTAGAGGACAGAGAGACTACAGGACAGAGAGACTACAGAAGGGAGAGAGAACAGACCCTGACAGAACAGAGAGACTAGAGGACAGAGAGACTACAGGACAGAGAGATCAGACCCTGACAGAACAGAGAGACGATAGATCCTGTAGTCTCTCTGTTCTGCTCTGTTTCACCCACCTGGTGCTCAGGCCACTGCTACTGCAGATCTCCCCAGGGACGGCCACACTCTGCCTGGGGAAGTCAGGTCTGATGGGGGCCGGGAGGCTCCAGGACTCAGACCCAGCTACAGGTCCAGGGTCTGTGGTGGGCAGGCAGCTGAACATCATGTGTCTGCTTGGTAGAGGGAACTGAGGGATCTCCCCCTCCTTCCTCAGCAGGTCCCAGCAGGCCACAGAGACAGGTGTGGAAGGTGTGTTCTCTCCCGCTGGGGCAAGGCTGAACACCGCTGTATCTGGGAGAGAACAGGCCTAGAGAAGACAGGAGAAGACAGGAGACGACAGGAGAAGACAGGAGAAGACAGGAGACGACAGGAGAAGACAGGAGAAGACAGGAGAAGACAGGAGAAGACAGGAGAAGACAGGAGACGACAGGAGAAGACAGGAGAAGAGAGGAGAAGACAGGAGACGACAGGAGGAGACAGGAGACGACAGGAGAAGACAGGAGAAGACAGGAGACGACAGGAGAAGACAGGAGAAGACAGGAGACGACAGGAGACGACAGGAGAAGACAGGAGAAGACAGGAGACGACAGGAGACGACAGGAGAAGACAGGAGAAGACAGGAGACGACAGGAGAAGACAGGAGAAGACAGGAGACGACAGGAGAAGACATGAGACGACAGGAGACGACAGGAGAAGACAGGAGAAGACAGGAGACGACAGGAGACGACAGGAGAAGACAGGAGACGACAGGAGACGACAGGAGAAGACAGGAGAAGACAGGAGACGACAGGAGACGACAGGAGAAGACAGGAGAAGACAGGAGACGACAGGAGACGACATGAGAAGACAGGAGAAGAGAGGAGACGACATGAGGCGACAGGAGAAGACAGGAGACGACATGAGGCGACAGGAGAAGACAGGAGACGACATGAGGCGACAGGAGAAGACAGGAGACGACAGGAGAAGACAGGAGAAGACAGGAGACGACAGGAGACGACAGGAGGCGACAGGAGAAGACAGGAGACGACAGGAGAAGACAGGAGACGACAGGAGACGACATGAGGCGACAGGAGAAGACAGGAGAAGTCAGGAGAAGACAGGAGAAGACAGGAGACGACAGGAGAAGACAGGAGAAGACAGGAGACGACAGGAGACGACAGGAGAAGAGAGGAGACGACATGAGGCGACAGGAGAAGACAGGAGACGACATGAGGCGACAGGAGAAGACAGGAGACGACAGGAGAAGACAGGAGAAGACAGGAGACGACATGAGGCGACAGGAGAAGACAGGAGACGACATGAGGCGACAGGAGAAGACAGGAGAAGAGAGGAGAACACAGGAGACGACAGGAGAAGACAAGAGAAGACAGGAGAAGAGAGGAGAAAACATGAGAAGACAGGAGAAGAGAGGAGAAGACAGGAGAACACAGGAGACGACAGGAGGCGACAGGAGACCACAGGAGAAGACAGGAGGCGACAAGAGAAGACAGGAGAAGACAGGAGAAGACAGGAGAAGACAGTAGATGACAGGAGAAGACAGGAGACGACAGGAGACGACAGGAGAAGACAGGAGACGACAGGAGAAGACATGAGACGACAGGAGAAGACAGGAGAAAACAGGAGAAGACAGGAGAAGACAGTAGACGACAGGAGAAGACAGGAGAAGACAGGAGACGACAGGAGACGACAAGAGAAGACAGGAGACGACAGGAGAAGACATGAGACGACAGGAGAAGACAGGAGAAGACACGAGACGACAAGAGAAGACAGGAGAAGACAGGAGATGACAGGAGACGACAGGAGAAGACAGCAGACGACAGGAGAAGACAGGAGAAGACAAGAGAAGAAAGGAGAAGACAGGAGAAGACAGGAGACGACAGGAGAAGACATGAGAAGACAGCAGACGACAGGAGAAGACAGGAGAAGACAGGAGACGACAGGAGACGACAGGAGAAGACAGGAGAAGACAGGAGACGACAGGAGAAGACAGGAGAAGACAGGAGAAGACAGGAGAAAACAGGAGAAGACAGGAGACGACAGGAGACGACAGGAGACGACAGGAGATGACAGGAGAAGACATGAGAAGACAGGAGTTATTTCCCACTCTGCACTGCAACTAACCAAGCAACAAAAAAAGGCACTAACTGCTAAATTGTTAGAAAATGAGTTAATGTCATTTTTGCTACATTAAATACATTCTTAATCATGTGGACAAGTATCCTGCCTCGGTTGTATTGTGTTCAGGAGAAAATGGGGGGGTCATGTTAGCCAGTAACTGCATGAAGATACTGTGATAGGTGTCCACACTACGAGCAGTTAATGCCCTTTTTGCTCGGTAGGACAACGGAGTTTAACGCGACCGTGCCGTTCCCCCCAGACAGGACATGCCGTCCCCCCCAGACAGGACTTGTCGTTCCCCCCCAGACAGGACTTGTCGTTCCCCCCCCAGAGAGGACTTGTCGTTCCCCCCCAGAGAGGACTTGCCGTTCTCCCCCCAGAGAGGACTTGTCGTTCCCCCCAGAGAGGACTTGTTGTTCCCCCCAGAGGACTTGTCGTTCCCCCCAGAGAGGACTTGTCGTTCCCCCCAGAGAGGACTTGTCGTTCCCCCCAGAGAGGACTTGTCGTTTCCCCTCAGAGGACTGGTCGTTCCCCCCAGAGAGGACTTGTCGTTCCCCCTCAGAGAGGACTTGTCGTTCCCCCAGAGAGGACTTGTCGTTCCCCCCAGAGAGGACTTGCCGTACCCCCAGACAGGACTTGTCGTTCCCCCAGACAGGACTTGTCGTTCCCCCAGACAGGACTTGTCGTTCCCCCCAGACAGGACTTGTCGTTCCCCCCAGACAGGACTTGTCGTTCCCCCCAGAGAGGACTTGTCGTTCCCCCCAGAGAGGACTTGTCGTTTCCCCCAGACAGGACTTGTCGTTCCCCCCAGAGAGGACTTGTCATTCCCCCCAGAGAGGACTTGTCGTTCCCCCCAGACAGGACTTGTCGTTCCCCCCAGAGAGGACTGGTAGTTCCCCCAGACAGGACTTGTCGTCCCCCAGAGAGGACTTGTCGTTCCCCCAGACAGGACTTGTCGTTCCCCCCCAGAGAGGACTGGTAGTTCCCCCCAGACAGGACTTGTCGTTCCCCCCAGAGAGGACTTGTCGTTCCCCCCAGACAGGACTTGTCGTTCCGCCCCAGAGAGGACTTGTCGTTCCCCCCAGAGAGGACTTGTCGTTCCCCCAGACAGGACTTGTCGTTCACCCCCAGACAGGACTTGTCGTTCACCCCCAGAGAGGACTTGTCGTTCCCCCCAGACAGGACTTGTCGTTCCCCCCAGACAGGACTTGTCGTTCCCCCCAGACAGGACTTGTCGTTCCCCCCAGAGAGGACTGGTAGTTCCCCCAGACAGGACTTGTCGTTCCCCCCCAGAGAGGACTTGTCGTTCCCCCCCCAGAGAGGACTTGTCGTTCCCCCCAGAGAGGACTTGTTGTTCCCCTCAGAGAAGACTTGTCGTTCCCCCCCCCAGAGAGGACTTGTCGTTCCCCCAGAGAAGACTTGTCGTTCCCCCAGACAGGACTTGTCGTTCCCCCCAGAGAGGATTGGTAGTTCCCCCCAGACAGGACTTGTCGTTCCCCCCAGAGAGGACTGGTAGTTCCCCCCAGACAGGACTTGTCGTTCCCCTCAGAGAGGACTTGTCGTTCCCCTCAGAGAGGACTTGTCGTTCCCCCCCAGACAGGACTTGTCGTTCCCCCCAGACAGGACTTGTCGTCCCCCCCCCCAGAGAGGACTGGTAGTTCCCCCCAGACAGGACTTGTCGTTTCCCCTCAGAGAGGACTTGTCGTTCCCCTCAGAGAGGACTTGTCGTTCCCCCCCCAGAGAGGATTGGTAGTTCCCCCAGACAGGACTTGTCGTTCCCCCCCAGAGAGGACTGGTAGTTCCCCCAGACAGGACTTGTCGTTCCCCTCAGAGAGGACTTGTCGTTCCCCTCAGAGAGGACTTGTCGTTCCCCTCAGAGAGGACTTGTCGTTCCCCCCAGACAGGACTTGTTGTTCCCCCCAGACAGGACTGGTCGTTCCCCCCAGAGAGGACTTGTCGTTTCCCCTCAGAGAGGACTTGTCGTTCCCCCCAGAGAGGACTTGTCGTTTCCCCTCAGAGAGGACTTGTCGTTCCCCCCAGAGAGGACTTGTCGTTTCCCCTCAGAGAGGACTTGTCGTTTCCCCTCAGAGAGGACTTGTCGTTCCCCTCAGAGAGGACTTGTCGTTCCCCTCAGAGAGGACTTGTCGTTCCCCCCAGACAGGACTTGTTGTTCCCCCCAGACAGGACTGGTCGTTCCCCCCAGAGAGGACTTGTCGTTTCCCCTCAGAGAGGACTGGTAGTTCCCCCCAGAGAGGACTTGTCGTTTCCCCTCAGAGAGGACTTGTCGTTCCCCCCCAGAGAGGACTTGTCATTTCCCCTCATTTACATTTACATTTAAGTCATTTAGCAGACGCTCTTATCCAGAGCGACTTACAAATTGGTGAATTCACCTTCTGACATCCAGTGGAACAGCCACTTACAATAGTGCACCCTCAGAGAGGACTTGTCGTTCCCCCCAGAGAGGACTTGTCATTCCCCCTCAGAGAGGACTTGTCGTTCCCCCCAGACAGGACTTGTCGTTCCCCTCAGAGAGGACTTGTCGTTCCCCCCCAGAGAGGACTTGCCGTTTCTCATAGAGAGAACGTGTCGTTCCTCCCAGAGAAGACTAAACTGGTAGCAGGCATAAGCATGCTGAGAACAGGGAGTAGTTTGGTACGGACGCGGTTAGCCACTAAAGCATGATGAACAGCCAACTAGGAAGACCGCTGTTTGTGGTCTGCGTTTTAAAGCCGTCACAGTCCTGCCCGTTAAGGTTCTTCGTCTAACCGGCAGTGGCAACTGGTAACCTCACGCCATCGTCTTCTCCGGGAGGATCTGAAGGCTCGTGAAATGACATCACCGCGTTGTTCTTCAAGGAGTGTGGGGGGGGGGACAGACGTGTCCCGAGATGAAAGCACAAACCTGCATCCAATTCATGGTGTTTGTCTAATGTGTCTGGGCTGTGGGGAGCCAACGACCACATGGTGAGACTGGCAGAGTGGGGACTGAGACAGGAGCAGGGGGAGTGTGTGTGTGTGTGTGTGTGTGTGTGTGTGTGTGTGTGTGTGTGTGTGTGTGTGTGTGTGTGTGTGTGTGTGTGTGTGTGTGTGTGTGAATATCCACAGTCACAGAGCAGTGTATCTCAACCCCAGGGGGTACCGGTACCGAGACAGTGTGGAGGCTATATACAGGGGGTACCGGTACAGAGTCAATGTGGAGACTATATACAGGGGGTACCGATACAGAGTCAATGTGGAGGCTATATACAGGGGGTACCGATACAGAGTCAATGTGGAGGCTATATACAGGGGGTACCGGTACAGAGTCAATGTGGAGGCTATATACAGGGGGTACCGGTACAGAGTCAGTGTGGAGGCTATATACAGGGGGTACCGGTACCGAGTCAATGTGGAGGCTATATACAGGGCGTACCGGTACAGAGTCAATGTGGAGGCTATATACAGGGTATTACGGTACCGAGTCAATGTGGAGGCTATATACAGGGGGTACCGGTACCGAGTCAATGTGGAGGCTATATACAGGGGGTACCGGTACAGAGTCAATGTGGAGGCTATATACAGGGTATTACGGTACAGAGTCAATGTGGAGGCTATATACAGGGGGTACCGGTACAGAGTCAATGTGGAGGCTATATACAGGGGGAACCGGTACCGAGTCAATGTGGAGGCTATATACAGGGGGTACCGGTACCGAGTCAATGTGGAGACTATATACAGGGTGTTACGGTACAGAGTCAATGTGGAGGCTATATACAGGGGGTACCGGTACAGAGTCAATGTGGAGGCTATATACAGGGGGTACCGGTACCGAGTCAATGTGGAGGCTATATACAGGGGGTACCGGTACAGAGTCAATGTGGAGGCTATATACAGGGGGTACCGGTACCGAGTCAATGTGGAGGCTATATACAGGGGGTACCGGTACAGAGTCAATGTGGAGACTATATACAGGGGGTACCGGTACAGAGTCAATGTGGAGGCTATATACAGGGGGTACCGGTACAGAGTCAATGTGGAGGCTATATACAGGGGGTACCGGTACAGAGTCAATGTGGAGACTATATACAGGGGGTACCGGTACAGAGTCAATGTGGAGGCTATATACAGGGGGTACCGGTACAGAGTCAATGTGGAGGCTATATACTGGGGGTACCGGTACAGAGTCAATGTGGAGGCTATATACAGGGGTACCGGTACAGAGTCAATGTGGAGACTATATACAGGGGGTACCAGTACCGAGTCAATGTGGACGCTATATACAGGGGGTACCGGTACAGAGTCAATGTGGAGACTATATACAGGGGGTACCGGTACCGAGTCAATGTGGACGCTATATACAGGGGGTACCGGTACAGAGTCAATGTGGAGGCTATATACAGGGGGTACCGGTACAGAGTCAATGTGGACGCTATATACAGGGGGTACCGGTACAGAGTCAATGTGGAGGCTATATACAGGGGGTACCGGTACAGAGTCAATGTGGAGGCTATATACAGGGGGTACTGGTACAGAGTCAATGTGGAGGCTATATACAGGGGGTACCGGTACAGAGTCAATGTGGAGGCTATATACAGGGGGTACCGGTACAGAGTCAATGTGGAGGCTATATACAGGGGGTACCGGTACAGAGTCAATGTGGAGGCTATATACAGGGGGTACCGGTACAGAGTCAATGTGGAGGCTATATACTGGGGGTACCGGTACAGAGTCAATGTGGAGGCTATATACAGGGGGTACCGGTACAGAGTCAATGTGGAGGCTATATACAGGGGGTACCGGTACAGAGTCAATGTGGAGACTATATACAGGGGGTACCGGTACCGAGTCAATGTGGACGCTATATACAGGGGGTACCGGTACAGAGTCAATGTGGAGACTATATACAGGGGGTACCGGTACAGAGTCAATGTGGACGCTATATACAGGGGGTACCGGTACAGAGTCAATGTGGAGGCTATATACAGGGGGTACCGGTACAGAGTCAATGTGGAGACTATATACAGGGGGTACCGGTACAGAGTCAATGTGGAGGCTATATACAGGGGGTACCGGTACAGAGTCAATGTGGAGGCTATATACTGGGGGTACCGGTACCGAGTCAATGTGGAGGCTATATACAGGGGGTACCGGTACAGAGTCAATGTGGAGACTATATACAGGGGGTACCAGTACCGAGTCAATGTGGACGCTATATACAGGGGGTACCGGTACAGAGTCAATGTGGAGACTATATACAGGGGGTACCGGTACCGAGTCAATGTGGACGCTATATACAGGGGGTACCGGTACAGAGTCAATGTGGAGGCTATATACAGGGGGTACCGGTACAGAGTCAATGTGGAGGCTATATACAGGGGGTACCGGTACAGAGTCAATGTGGAGGCTATATACAGGGGGTACCGGTACAGAGTCAATGTGGAGGCTATATACAGGGGGTACCGGTACAGAGTCAATGTGGAGGCTATATACTGGGGGTACCGGTACAGAGTCAATGTGGAGGCTATATACAGGGGGTACCGGTACAGTCTGTGGTCCCCAGGGCCTGGTCAGACAGTAGGGCTCTATATGACAGGAAGTAGGGGTGTTACCTGGTCTGTGGTCCCCAGGGCCTGGTCAGACAGTAGGGCTCTATATGACAGGAAGTAGGGGGTGTTACCTGGTCTGTGGTCCCCAGGGCCTGGTCAGACAGTAGGGCTCTATATGACAGGAAGTAGGGGTGTTACCTGGTCTGTGGTCCCCAGGGCCTGGTCAGACAGTAGGGCTCTATATGACAGGAAGTAGGGGGTGTTACCTGGTCTGTGGTCCCCAGGGCCTGGTCAGACAGTAGGGCTCTATATGACAGGAAGTAGGGGGTGTTACCTGGTCTGTGGTCCCCAGGGCCTGGTCAGACAGTAGGGCTCTATATGACAGGAAGTAGGGGGTGTTACCTGGTCTGTGGTCCCCAGGGCCTGGTCAGACAGTAGGGCTCTATATGACAGGAAGTAGGGGGTGTTACCTGGTCTGTGGTCCCCAGGGCCTGGTCAGACAGTAGGGCTCTACATGACAGGAAGTAGGGGGTGTTACCTGGTCTGTGGTCCCCAGGGCCTGGTCAGACAGTAGGGCTCTACATGACAGGAAGTAGGGGTGTTACCTGGTCTGTGGTCCCCAGGGCCTGGTCAGACAGTAGGGCTCTATATGACAGGAAGTAGGGGGTGTTACCTGGTCTGTGGTCCCCAGGGCCTGGTCAGACAGTAGGGCTCTATATGACAGGAAGTAGGGGGTGTTACCTGGTCTGTGGTCCCCAGGGCCTGGTCAGACAGTAGGGCTCTATATGACAGGAAGTAGGGGGTGTTACCTGGTCTGTGGTCCCCAGGGCCTGGTCAGACAGTAGGGCTCTATATGACAGGAAGTAGGGGGTGTTACCTGGTCTGTGGTCCCCAGGGCCTGGTCAGACAGTAGGGCTCTATATGACAGGAAGTAGGGGGTGTTACCTGGTCTGTGGTCCCCAGGGCCTGGTCAGACAGTAGGGCTCTATATGACAGGAAGTAGGGGGTGTTACCTGGTCTGTGGTCCCCAGGGCCTGGTCAGACAGTAGGGCTCTATATGACAGGAAGTAGGGGGTGTGGTTAACCAGGATGGTCCCGTCTTCTATCTGGATAATCTGGATGCCGTGTCTCACCACAGACGACACGCAGAACTGACAAACCTATAGGGAGGGAGGGGGCAAAGACACAGACAGAGACACAGACACAGAGGGGGCACAGACACAGACAGAGACACAGACACAGAGAGACAGAAACAGAGAGAGACAGAGAGAGAGAGCGAGAGACAGAGACAGAGAGGCAGAGACAGAGAGAGAGAGAGACAGAAACAGAGAGAGAGAGAGACAGAAACAGAGAGAGAGAGAGAGAGCGAGAGAGACAGAGAGGCAGAGACAGAGAGACAGAGACAGAGAGGCAGAGACAGAGAGAGACAGAGAGCGACAGAGAGAGGAAGAGAGAGGCAGAGAGAGACAGAGGAAGAGAGAGGCAGAGAGAGACAGAGACAGACAGAGAGAGACAAAGACAGACAGAGAGACAAAGAGAAACAGAGACAGGCAGAGAGAGACAGAGGGGGCAAAGACACAGACAGAGACAGAGACACAGAGAGACAGAGACAGAAACAGAGAGAGACAGAGAGAGAGAGCGAGAGACAGAGACAGAGAGGCAGAGACAGAGAGAGAGAGAGACATAAACAGAGAGAGACAGACACAGAGAGGCAGACAGAGAGACAGAGACAGAGAGGCAGAGACAGAGAGAGACAGAGAGCGACAGAGAGAGGAAGAGAGAGGCAGAGAGAGACAGAGGAAGAGAGAGGCAGAGAGAGACAGAGACAGACAGAGAGAGACAAAGACAGACAGAGAGAGACAAAGAGAAACAGAGACAGGCAGAGAGAGACAGAGAGAGGCAGAGAGAGACAGAGAGAGGCAGAGAGAGGCAGAGAGAGGCAGAGACAGACAGAAAGAGAGACAGAGAGAGACAGACACATACAGAGAGAGGCAGACACAGACAGACAGAGAGACAAGAGGCAGAGACAAAGAGACAGAGAGAGAGAGAGAGAGGCAGACACAGACCGAGAGACAGACAGAGACACAGAGACAGACAGAGACAGAGTTAATGCCTCCACATGCTTCCAGTAACTCATGTCTATCTGATACTGTTTTTCTATGTGTTAGTTAGTCTCATTGACACTTTATAGATGGAACGGTGATATGTGGTTATCTAACCTGTTCCTACCTTGTTGAATGTTATAACAGTGACCTGTTCCTACCTTGTTGAATGTAATAACAGTGATATGTGGTTGTCTGACCTGTTCCTACCTTGTTGAATGTTATAACAGTGACCTGTTCCTACCTTGTTGAATGTTATAACAGTGACCTGCTCCTACCTTGTTGAATGTAATACCAGTGACCTTCTCCTACCTTGTTGAATGTTATAACAGTGACCTGTTCCTACCTTGTTGAATGTTATAACAGTGACCTGTTCCTACCTTGTTGAATCTTATAACAGTGACCTGCTCCTACCTTGTTGAATGTTATAACAGTGACCTGCTCCTACCTTGTTGAATGTAATACCAGTGATATGTGGTTGTCTGACCTGCTCCTACCTTGTTGAATGTTATAACAGTGACCTTCTCCTACCTTGTTGAATGTTATAACAGTGACCCACTCCTACCTTGTTGAATGTTATAACAGTGATATGTGGTTGTCTGACCTGCTCCTACCTTGTTGAATGTTATAACAGTGACCTGTTCCTACCTTGTTGAATGTTATAACAGTGACCTGGTCCTACCTTGTTGAATGTAATACCAGTGATATGTGGTTGTCTGACCTGTTCCTACCTTGTTGAATGTAATACCAGTGACCTGTTCCTACCTTGTTGAATGTAATACCAGTGACCTGTTCCTACCTTGTTGAATGTTATAACAGTGACCTGTTCCTACCTTGTTGAATGTTATAACAGTGATATGTGGTTGTCTGACCTGTTCCTACCTTGTTGAATGTTATAACAGTGACCTGCTCCTACCTTGTTGAATGTTATAACAGTGACCTGTTCCTACCTTGTTGAATGTTATAACAGTGACCTTCTCCTACCTTGTTGAATGTTATAACAGTGACATGTTCCTACCTTGTTGAATGTTATAACAGTGACCTGTTCCTACCTTGTTGAATATAATACCAGTGATATGTGGTTGTCTGACCTGTTCCTACCTTGTTGAATGTTATAACAGTGACCTGTTCCAACCTTGTTGAATGTTACAACAGTGATATGTGGTTGTCTGACCTGTTCCTACCTTGTTGAATGTTATAACAGTGACCTGTTCCTACCTTGTTGAATGTAATAACAGTGACCTGCTCCTACCTTGTTGAATGTTATAACAGTGACCTGCTCCTACCTTGTTGAATGTTATAACAGTGACCTGCTCCTACCTTGTTGAATGTAATACCAGTGACCTGCTCCTACCTTGTTGAATGTAATACCAGTGACCTGTTCCTACCTTGTTGAATGTAATACCAGTGACCTGTTCCTACCTTGTTGAATGTTATAACAGTGACCTGCTCCTACCTTGTTGAATGTTATAACAGTGACCTGCTCCTACCTTGTTGAATGTAATACCAGTGACCTGTTCCTACCTTGTTGAATGTTATAACAGTGACCTGCTCCTACCTTGTTGAATGTTATAACAGTGACCTGCTCCTACCTTGTTGAATGTTATAACAGTGACCTGCTCCTACCTTGTTGAATGTAATAACAGTGATATGTTCCTACCTTGTTGAATGTAATAACAGTGATATGTGGTTGTCTGACCTGTTCCTACCTTGTTGAATGTAATACCAGTGATATGTGGTTATCTGACCTGCTCCTACCTTGTTGAATGTTATAACAGTGACCTGTTCCTACCTTGTTGAATGTAATACCAGTGACCTGTTCCTACCTTGTTGAACTTAATAATTGTCAGTGTCTCTGGATAAGAACATCTGCTAAATGCCTCACATGTATCACGTAGAGAAAGGTAGCTTGGGGAGGATGTAAGTACGGAGAGTCCCTAACCTTCTGTCTCCCAGGGTTCCTCCCTAGGGGGATCTCTGCCTCCACATAGCCCTCCTCGTCCAGGGTGAGGACCTCAGGACTGACACCCTCCTTCCAGCGCGGAGACGTCAGGTCATGGACCAGCTTCAGGGCTGTAGACTTATGGACCGTGTTAGTGTCGGACCAGTAGATACCCAGCTGAAACGCCTCCTAGAGAGAGGGAGGGAGGGAGAGAGAGAGAGAGAGAGAGGGAGGGAGGGAGGGAGACAAAGAGACAGAGGGAGGGAGGGAGAGAGAGAAACAGAGAGGGAGGAAAGGACAAAGAGAGAGGGAGAGATAAGGGAGAGAGACAAAGAGAGAGGGAGAGATAAGGGAGAGAGACAGAGAGGGAGGGAGAGACAGAGAGGGAGGGAGGGACAGAGAGGGAGGGAGGGACAAAGAGAGAGGGAGAGATAAGGGACAAAGAGAGGGAGGGAGGGACAAAGAGAGAGGGAGAGATAGAGAGGGAGAGATAAAGAGAGAGAGAGAGATTGAGAAAGAGAGAGACAGAGAGAGATAAAGAGAGAGACAGAGAGAGAGAGAGACAGAGAGGTAGGGAGAGAGGGACAAATGGAGAGAGAGGGAGAGAGAGAGACAGATTGAGAAAGAGAGACAGAGAGAGATAAAGAGAGAGGGAGAGAGAGAGACAGAGAGGGAGAGGAAGGAATGAAGACAGAGAGAGAGACAGATTGAGAAAGAGAGAGACCGAGAGACTAGGTTCAAATCTATCAGTGATTATGATGAATATATGGACACACACAAAGCCCTGCTCTCTGAGTCGGCCAGTCCCAGCTCCTCTCGGCCGTTACCTCATAAATCGCGGGTGCTATGGAAACAATGTTTATGTGTTTCTGTTTCACAGACTATGACACACGTAGGGCTTTACGCTAGTTTCCTGTAGCCATCAGCCTTTATCCTCTGATACCAGACAGACCTTAGTGCCTAGTGATGGGGTTTGAGGTCCTACCGAGTGATGGGGTTTGAGGTACTACCGAGTGATGGGGTTTGAGGTCCTACCGAGTGATGGGGTTTGAGGTCCTACTTAGTGATGGGGTTTGAGGTCCTACTTAGTGATGGGGTTTGAGGTCCTACCGAGTGATGGGGTTTGAGGTCCTACCGAGTGATGGGGTTTGAGGTCCTACTTAGTGATGGGGTTTGAGGTCCTACCGAGTGATGGGGTTTGAGGTCCTACCGAGTGATGGGGTTTGAGGTCTGAACCCCTACAGACAGACCTTAGTGCCTAGTGATGGGGTTTGAAGTCTGAACCCCTACAGACAGACCTTAGTGCCTAGTGATGGGGTTTCCTACCGAGTGATGGGGTTTGAGGTCCTACCGAGTAATGTGGTTTGAGGTCCTACCGAGTGATGGGGTTTGAGGTCCTACCGAGTGATGGGGTTTGAGGTCTGAACCCCTACAGACAGACCTTAGTGCCGAGTGATGGGGTTTCCTACCGAGTGATGGGGTTTGAGGTCCTACCGAGTGATGGGGTTTGAGGTCTGAACCCCTACAGACAGCCTTAGTGCCTAGTGATGGGGTTTGAAGTCTGAACTCCTACAGACAGACCTTAGTGCCGAGTGATGGGGTTTCCTACCGAGTGATGGGGTTTGAGGTCCTACCGAGTGATGGGGTTTGAGGTCCTACCGAGTGATGGGGTTTGAGGTCTGAACCCCTACAGACAGACCTTAGTGCCTAGTGATGGGGTTTGAAGTCTGAACCCCTACAGACAGACCTTAGTGCCTAGTGATGGGGTTTCCTACCGAGTGATGGGGTTTGAGGTCCTACCGAGTGATGGGGTTTGAGGTCTGAACCCCTACAGACAGACCTTAGTGCCGAGTGATGGGGTTTCCTACCGAGTGATGGGGTTTGAGGTCCTACCGAGTGATGGGGTTTGAGGTCTGAACCCCTACAGACAGCCTTAGTGCCTAGTGATGGGGTTTGAAGTCTGAACCCCTACAGACAGACCTTAGTGCCGAGTGATGGGGTTTCCTACCGAGTGATGGGGTTTGAGGACCTACCGAGTGATGGGGTTTGAGGTCCTACGTAGTGATGGGGTTTGAGGTCTGAACCCCTACAGACAGCCTTAGTGCCTAGTGATGGGGTTTGAAGTCTGAACCCCTACAGACAGACCTTAGTGCCTAGTGATGGGGTTTCCTACCGAGTGATGGGGTTTGAGGTCCTACCGAGTGATGGGGTTTGAGGTCCTACCGAGTGATGGGGTTTGAGGTCTGAACCCCTACAGACAGACCTTAGTGCCTAGTGATGGGGTTTGAGGTCCTACCGAGTGATGGGGTTTGAGGTCCTACCGAGTGATGGGGTTTAAGGTCCTACCGAGTGATGGGGTTTGAGGTCTGAACCCCTACAGACAGACCTTAGTACCTAGTGATGGGGTTTGAGGTCTGAACCCCTACAGACAGCCTTAGTGCCTAGTGATGGGGTTTGAGGTCTGAACCCCTACAGACAGACCTTAGTACCCAGTGATGGGGTTTGAGGTCTGAACCCCTACAGACAGACCTTAGTACCCAGTGATGGGGTTTGAGGTCTGAACCCCTACAGACAGACCTTAGTACCTAGTGATGGGGTTTGAGGTCTGAACCCCTACAGACAGACCTTAGTACCCAGTGATGGGGTTTGAGGTCTGAACCCCTACAGACAGACCTTAGTACCTAGTGATGGGGTTTGAGGTCCTACGTAGTGATGGGGTTTGAGGTCTGAACCCCTACAGACAGACCTTAGTACCCAGTGATGGGGTTTGAGGTCTGAACCCCTACAGACAGACCTTAGTACCCAGTGATGGGGTTTGAGGTCTGAACCCCTACAGACAGACCTTAGTACCTAGTGATGGGGTTTGAGGTCTGAACCCCTACAGACAGACCTTAGTACCTAGTGATGGGGTTTGAGGTCCTACGTAGTGATGGAGTTTGAGGTCTGAACCCCTACAGACAGACCTTAGTACCCAGTGATGGGGTTTGAGGTCCGACTTGCCTTGTTAGATAAAGATTTAAAAAAAATAGAGTGCCCTGGGTCCTCCTGTCTGGCCCATAGAGGTATACACTCAGTGGCCAGTTTATTAGGTACACCACCCTGTTCACGACAATGGTTCGCTCCTACAGACAGTGTCTGGAGTTTACCGAGACCAGAGAGACTAATACAAAACATCCAGTCAGCAGCAGTCTTGTGAAGAGAGGTCGGCTGCTTTTGCAACAGCTCATGGGGGATCCTAATAAAATACCAAACACCCCAAATAATTCAAGTGGTTCTGGAGGCAAAGGGTGGTCTGAACCGGGTACTAGATGGATGTACCTAATAAACTGGCCACTGAGTGTATAATACACTAGTGACCTGCAAAGCTCTAGAAGGTGACGATAATGGCAGCCATCTTGGTCAGTGATACATCCAAAAACCAGTCTATATAAATGAAGGGTCTCTCCTCTCTCACCTTGAAGTTAGGAGGAACGAGGGTCTTTCCAGCGGGTATCTGCAGGACGATGGTCTCTCCTTCAAACAGCCAGAGGTCCCATGTAGAGTGGTTGGTCAACAGGGCCCAGGGAATGAGCTCTACTAGAAGAGTGTTGAGACCAGGCTTCCAAGCTGACAACTTCACCTGCATGGGGCTGTCCCACTGGGCTAGGACCTCTGATCCAGGCCTACAGTACAACACAGAGATATACAGTTAAATACTGTAAACATCAACAACTATACAGCTCCCTGGGATAGGGGGGGCTGTCCCACTGGGCTAGGACCTCTGATCCAGGCCTACAGTACAACACAGAGATATACAGTTAAATACTGTAAACATCAACAACTATACAGCTCCATGGGATAGGGGGGTGGGCTGTCCCACTGGGCTAGGACCTCTGATCCAGGCCTACAGTACAACACAGAGATATACAGTTAAATACTGTAAACATCAACAACTATACAGCTCCCTGGGATAGGGGGGTGGGCTGTCCTACTGGGCTAGGACCTCTGATCCAGGCCTACAGTACAACACAGAGATATACAGTTAAATACTGTAAACATCAATAACTATACAGCTCCCTGGGATAGGGGGGGGCTGTCCCACTGGGCTAGGACCTCTGATCCAGGCCTACAGTACAACACAGAGATATACAGTTAAATACTGTAAACATCAACAACTATACAGCTCCCTGGGATAGGGGGGGCTGTCCCACTGGGCTAGGACCTCTGATCCAGGCCTACAGTACAACACAGAGATATACAGTTAACTACTGTAAACATCAACAACTATACAGCTCCCTGGGAAAGGGGCTGTCCCACTGGGCTAGGACCTCTGATCCAGGCCTACAGTACAACACAGAGATATACAGTTAAATACTGTAAACATCAACAACTATACAGCTCCCTGGGATAGGGGGGGGGGGCTGTCCCACTGGCTAGGACCTCTGATCCAGGCCTACAGTACAACACAGAGATATACAGTTAAATAATGTAAACATCAACAACTATACAGCTCCCTGGGATAGGGCTGTCCCACTGAGTTAAGGTCTCCACTATACACCTGTGACATGGATCCGTCCCACTGAGATAAGGTCTCCACTATACACCTGTAACATGGAGGTCTCTGTTCCACTGAGATAAGGCCTCCACTCCAACATGGAGGTCTCTGTTCCACTGAGATAAGGCCTCCACCTCAACATGGAGGTCTCTGTCCCACTGAAATAAGGCCTCCACTCCAACATGGAGGTCTCTGTCCCCCTGAGATAAGGCCTCCACTCCAACATGGAGGTCTCTGTCCCACTGAGATAAGGCCTCCACTCCAACATGGAGGTCTCTGTCCCCCTGAGATAAGGTCTCCACTATACACCTGTAACATGGATCTGTCCCACTGAGATAAGGCCTCCACTCCAACATGGAGGTCTCTGTCCCACTGAGATAAGGCCTCCACTCCAACATGGAGGTCTCTGTCCCCCTGAGATAAGTCCTCCACTCCAACATGGAGGTCTCTGTCCCACTGAGATAAGGCCTCCACTCCAACATGGAGGTCTCTGTCCCCCTGAGATAAGTCCTCCACTAGACATCTGTGGTACAGACATGAACAATCACCATAGCATCCAACTTCAACCACGCTAAACAGACACACGGAGGCACGCCATGGAAGTACGCAGAAACACATGGAAACAAACAACTTAATATGCAGATACAAACAACATCAATCAACAGGCATCTGGGTAGGCACATGGGCATGTACCACATCAGCACACACCACCGCAAACACACGGCAACAACACACACCTCCGTAAACACACACACACCAACCCACACCCGCCAACAACACACACGGACCGCACACACACACACCAACCCACACACGCCAACAACAACACACACCACCGCAAACACACGGCAACAACACACACCTCCGTAAACACACACGGACCGCACACACACACACACCAACCCACACACGCCAACAACACACACACCAACCCACACGGAACGCACACACACACACCGCAAACACACACCAACAACACACACGGACCGCACACACACACGCCAACCCCACACACACACACACACACACACACACACACACACACACACACACACACACACACACACACACACTGTGATCAGCACCAGAGTGGCAGATACAAAGCTGTCGGCCTTCCACTAGGGGTCGTGGGGTCATGTTAACATCAAAACCATGTCTCTGTCCTACTCCGGATGTACAGAGACATAGACAGCAAAGATGCATTTACTTGACTAGAACGTTCTACGGCGGGCGGCCATGTTAGCTCCCCATTAGCATTACATGGGGAATATTTCAACAATGACATGTAGCTGAATGTCTATGTAACTGTTGACTGCTGAAACACCCAACTCTACTGAACACTAAGGACTAATAGTTCCTGTAGTGAAGGTAGACTCCATGAGGGTCCCAGGTCTAGTTCCTGTAGTGAAGGTAGACTCCAGGAGGACCTGTAGTGAAGGTAGACTCCAGGAGGACCTGTAGTGAAGGTAGACTCCAGGAGGACCTGTAGTGAAGGTAGACTCCAGGAGGACCTGTAGTGAAGGTAGACTCCAGGAGGACCTGTAGTGAAGGTAGACTCCAGGAGGACCTGTAGTGAAGGTAGACTCCAGGAGGACCTGTAGTGAAGATAGACTCCAGTAGGACCTGTAGTGAAGGTAGACTCCAGGAGGACCTGTAGTGAAGGTGGACTCCAGGAGGACCTATAGTGAAGATAGACTCCAGTAGGACCTGTAGTGAAGATAGACTCCAGGAGGACCTGTAGTGAAGATAGACTCCAGGAGGACCTATAGTGAAGGTAGACTCCAGGAGGACCTGTAGTGAAGGTAGACTCCAGGAGGACCTGTAGTGAAGGTAGACTCCAGGAGGACCTGTAGTGAAGGTGGACTCCAGGAGGACCTGTAGTGAAGGTAGACTCCAGGAGGACCTGTAGTGAAGGTAGACTCCAGGAGGACCTGTAGTGAAGGTAGACTCCAGGAGGACCTGTAGTGAAGGTAGACTCCAGGAGGACCTGTAGTGAAGGTAGACTCCAGGAGGACCTGTAGTGAAGGTAGACTCCAGGAGGACCTGTAGTGAAGGTAGACTCCAGGAGGACCTGTAGTGAAGGTAGACTCCAGGAGGACCTGTAGTGAAGGTAGACTCCAGGAGGACCTGTAGTGAAGGTAGACTCCAGGAGGACCTGTAGTGAAGGTAGACTCCAGGAGGACCTGTAGTGAAGGTGGACTCCAGGAGGACCTATAGTGAAGATAGACTCCAGTAGGACCTGTAGTGAAGATAGACTCCAGGAGGACCTGTAGTGAAGATAGACTCCAGGAGGACCTATAGTGAAGGTAGACTCCAGGAGGACCTGTAGTGAAGGTAGACTCCAGGAGGACCTGTAGTGAAGGTAGACTCCAGGAGGACCTGTAGTGAAGGTGGACTCCAGGAGGACCTGTAGTGAAGGTAGACTCCAGGAGGACCTGTAGTGAAGGTGGACTCCATGAGGACCTGTAGTGAAGGTAGACTCCAGGAGGACCTGTAGTGAAGGTAGACTCCAGGAGGACCTGTAGTGAAGGTAGACTCCAGGAGGACCTGTAGTGAAGGTGGACTCCATGAGGACCTGTAGTGAAGGTGGACTCCAGGAGGACCTGTAGTGAAGGTAGACTCCAGGAGGACCTGTAGTGAAGGTAGACTCCAGGAGGACCTGTAGTGAAGGTAGACTCCAGGAGGACCTATAGTGAAGGTAGACTCCAGGAGGACCTGTAGTGAAGGTGGACTCCAGGAGGACCTGTAGTGAAGGTGGACTCCAGGAGGACCTGTAGTGAAGGTAGACTCCAGGAGGACCTGTAGTGAAGGTAGACTCCAGGAGGACCTGTAGTGAAGGTAGACTCCAGGAGGACCTGTAGTGAAGGTAGACTCCAGGAGGACCTATAGTGAAGGTAGACTCCAGGAGGACCTGTAGTGAAGGTGGACTCCAGGAGGACCTGTAGTGAAGGTGGACTCCAGGAGGACCTGTAGTGAAGGTAGACTCCAAGAGGAAACCAGGTCCAGAGAGAGACGGACGGTGAGGTAACGATGACGACCTATTCTATATATAGTGCTCTTCTTTGGGCCCTTTTGACCAGGACTCTATATGCCCTGGGCTAAAGTAGTGCACTATATAGGGCCCTGGTGTAAAGTAGTGCACTATATAGGGAATAGGGCCCTGGTCTAAAGTAGTGCACTATATAGGGAATAGGGCCCTGGTCTAAAGTAGTGCACTATATAGGGAATAGGGCCCTGGTGTAAAGTAGTGCACTATATAGGGAATAGGGCCCTGGTCTAAAGTAGTGCACTATATAGGGAATAGGGCCCTGGTCTAAAGTAGTGCACTATATAGGGAATAGGGCCCTGGTCTAAAGTAGTGCACTATATAGGGAATAGGGCCCTGGTCTAAAGTAGTGCACTATATAGGGAATAGGGCCCTGGTCTAAAGTAGTGCTCTATATAGGGAATAGGGCCCTGGTCTAAAGTAGTGCTCTATATAGGGAATAGGGCCCTGGTCTAAAGTAGTGCTCTATATAGGGAATAGGGCCCTGGTCTAAAGTAGTGCTCTATATAGGGAATAGGGCCCTGGTCTAAAATAGTGCTCTATATAGGGAATAGGGCCCTGGTCTAAAGTAGTGCTCTATATAGGGAATAGGGTGCCATTTGGGACCTATCCCTCATTTCAGTTAATTTCCCAGAGAAGGGAAAGTGTCAGTTTGTCCTGGGCCTTTAGAAACCCCCCCCAGTCTGATCCCTGGACCGCGAACACACATCTATAAACATGGACCCCCCCCCCCAGTCTGATCCCTGGACCGTGAACACACATCTCTAAACATGGATCCCCCCCAGTCTGACCCCTGGACCGTGAACACACATCTCTAAACATGGACCCCCCCTGTCTGATCCCGGGACCGTGAACACACATCTCTAAACATGGAACCCCCCAGTCTGATCCCTGGACCGTGAACACACATCTCTAAACATGGACCCCCCCCAGTCTGATCCCTGGACCGTGAACACACATCTCTAAACATGGACCCCCCAGTCTGATCCCTGGACCGTGAACACACATCTCTAAACATGGACCCCCCAGTCTGATCCCTGGACCGTGAACACACATCTCTAAACATGGGAACCCCCCAGTCTGATCCCTGGACCGTGAACACACATCTCTAAACATGGACCCCCCCCCAGTCTGATCCCTGGACCGTGAACACACATCTCTAAACATGGACCCCCCCAGTCTGATCCCTGGACCGTGAACACACATCTCTAAACATGGGAACATACATCCACCATTTAATGAGTTTTCCTGTATAACATTTATACACTGAGGCTGTTTTGACAGAGGTCCAGGGCTCTCGGAGTACGGTGCGGTCGCTAGGGTAACTAACCGCTCTCTTGGCTCTGAGTCTAAACACTGTGTGTTAGAGGGCACAGGAAGTTGAAGAGGTAAATGCTTTTTTTTTCTCTTTTCTGTGTGTAGGCCTTTAACGAGAGAGAAACACCTCAGTAATTAGGGGGGGGGGGGGGGGTACAGCTGTCAGATCTCACACTGCTAAAAAGCTGGGCTCCGCAGGCAGCCCCCTGACAGAAGCTGCTCAGCACATTGGATCCAGTCAGCAGGTCACCTGGTTAGTTAATTAGTAATATGATGTTTGATCTGCGTTGCTCTCTGATGCCCGATGTGCCAAACTATATCTAAATGCAAGGCCCTGTCCTTTGTGTCAGAAAGTCTCTGGCAGAACAGAACGACAGTGTGAATGTCTGGTCTGGAGAACGGCTAGATGAATCTAAACCAGGGTTCTCCGAGGATCTAAACCAGGGTTCTCCGAGGATCTAAACCAGGGTTCTCCGAGGATCTATACCAGGGTTCTCCGAGGATCTAAACCAGGGTTCTCCGAGGATCTATACCAGGGTTCTCCGAGGATCTAAACCAGGGGTCTCCGAGGATCTATACCAGGGTTCTCCGAGGATCTAAACCAGGGGTCTCCGAGGATCTAAACCAGGGTTCTCCGAGGATCTAAATTCTCCTCCTCTTCTGTACACCTGCAACTCTTCCCCAGGTCCTTAGTGTACAAGAGACAGCAGTGCACACACACACACAGTACCTGTCTGTGT
>NW_027008484.1:0-2500 GCF_036934945.1 Oncorhynchus masou masou | reverse complement strand
GGTATTACTGTACTGTTGGAGCTAGAAACACAAGCATTTAACTAGGTATTACTGTTGGAGCTAGAAACACAAGCATTTAGCTAGAAATTACTGTACTGTTGGAGCTAGAAACGCAAGCATTTAGCTAGGTATTACTGTTGGAGCTAGAAACACAAGCATTTAACTAGGTATTACGGTTGGAGCTAGAAACACAAACATTTGACTTGGTATTACTGTTGGAGCTAGAAACACAAGTGTTTAGCTAGGTATTACTGTTGGAGCTAGAAACACAAGTGTTTAGCTAGGTATTACTGTTGGAGCTAGAAACACAAGCATTTAACTAGGTATTACTGTTGGAGCTAGAAACACAAGCATTTAGCTAGGTATTACTGTTGGAGCTAGAAACACAAGCATTTAACTAGGTATTACGGTTGGAGCTAGAAACACAAGCATTTGGCTAGGTATTACTGTTGGAGCTAGAAACACAAGCATTTAGCTAGGTATTACTGTTGGAGCTAGAAACACAAGCATTTAACTAGGTATTACTGTTGGAGCTAGAGACACAAGCATTTAGCTAGGTATTACTGTTGGAGCAAGAAACAAAAGCATTTAGCTAGGTATTACTGTTGGAGCCAGAAACACAGGCATTTAACTAGGTATTACGGTTGGAGCTAGAAACACAAGCATTTAACTAGGTATTACTGTACTGTTGGAGCGAGAAACACAAGCATTTAGCTAGGTATTACTGTACTGTTGGAGCTAGAAACACAAGCATTTAACTAGGTATTACTTTACTGTTGGAACTAGAAACACAAGCATATAGCTAGGTATTACTGTACTGTTGGAGCTAGAAACACAAGCATTTAGCTAGGTATTACTGTTGGAGCCAGAAACACAGGCATTTAACTAGGTATTACTGTACTGTTGGAGCTAGAAACACAAGCATTTAACTAGGTATTACTGTTGGAGCTAGAAACACAAGCATTTAGCTAGAAATTACTGTACTGTTGGAGCTAGAAACGCAAGCATTTAGCTAGGTATTACTGTTGGAGCTAGAAACACAAGCATTTAACTAGGTATTACGGTTGGAGCTAGAAACACAAGCATTTGGCTAGGTATTACTGTTGGAGCTAGAAACACAAGCATTTAGCTAGGTATTACTGTTGGAGCTAGAAACACAAGCATTTAGCTAGAAATTACTGTACTGTTGGAGCTAGAAACGCAAGCATTTAGCTAGGTATTACTGTTGGAGCTAGAAACACAAGCATTTAACTAGGTATTACGGTTGGAGCTAGAAACACAAGCATTTGGCTAGGTATTACTGTTGGAGCTAGAAACACAAGCATTTAGCTAGGTATTACTGTTGGAGCTAGAAACACAAGCATTTAACTAGGTATTACGGTTGGAGCTAGAAACACAAGCATTTGACTTGGTATTACTGTTGGAGCTAGAAACACAAGTGTTTAGCTAGGTATTACTGTTGGAGCTAGAAACACAAGTGTTTAGCTAGGTATTACTGTTGGAGCTAGAAACACAAGCATTTAACTAGGTATTACTGTTGGAGCTAGAAACACAAGCATTTAACTAGGTATTACTGCACTGTTGGAGCTAGAAACACAAGCATTTAACTAGGTATTACTGTTGGAGCTAGAAACACAAGCATTTAACTAGGTATTACTGTTGGAGCCAGAAACACAAGCATTTAACTAGGTATTACTGCACTGTTGGAGCTATAAACACAAGCATTTAACTAGGTATTACTGTTGGAGCTAGAAACACAAGCATTTAGTTAGGTATTACTGTTGGAGCTAGAAACACAAGCATTTAGCTAGGTATTACTGTTGGAGCCAGAAACACAAGCATTTAACTAGGTATTACTGCACTGTTGGAGCTATAAACACAAGCATTTAACTAGGTATTACTGTTGGAGCTAGAAACACAAGCATTTAGTTAGGTATTACTGTTGGAGCTAGAAACACAAGCATTTAACTAGGTATTACTGTTGGAGCCAGAAACACAAGCATTTAACTAGGTATTACTGTTGGAGCTAGAAACACAAGCATTTAGTTAGGTATTACTGTTGGAGCTAGAAACACAAGCATTTAGCTAGGTATTACTGTTGGAGCTAGAAACAAAAGCATTTAGCTAGGTATTACTGTTGGAGCTAGAAACACAAGCATTTAGCTAGGTATTACTGTTGGAGCTAGAAACACAAGCATTTAGCTAGGTATTACTGTTGGAGCTATAAACACAAGCATTTCATTGCACCTGATATAACAAAATACTTTGATTTGTTGCACAACAGTAGTGTGTAAAAAACGTTTAAAAACACCTTTTAAATAACATTCTATGTTCATATTCTAGACGTGATGTTAACGAGGAAACAGCAACGCCTAAAAAAACCCTGTCATGTCAAAGGTCATGACACCCGTGACACTACCACGGACCGGGGAAAGTTTGTTTCCTGTGGTGTCGAGAGTTTTGGTAACGGGAACATCTGTAATGACCAAATGTGCCGTGG
>NW_027008483.1:47403-95681 GCF_036934945.1 Oncorhynchus masou masou | reverse complement strand
TATCTGGCAGAGCTTAAAGCATTAAGGATTGATTGAGCGTTATTGTTGTATTGAGAAACTGTAGAACCAATAACCAATATTATCTGGCAGAGCTTAAAGCATTAAGGATTTGTTATTGTTGTATTGAGAAACTGTAGAACCAATAACCAATATTATCTGGCAGAGCTTAAAGCATTAAGGATTGATTGAGCGTTATTGTTGTATTGAGAAACTGTAGAACCAATAACCAATATTATCTGGCAGAGCTTAAAGCATTAAGGATTGATTGAGCGTTATTGTTGTATTGAGAAACTGTAGAACCAATAACCAATATTATCTGGCAGAGCTTAAAGCATTAAGGATTGATTGAGCGTTATTGTTGTATTGAGAAACTGTAGAACCAATAACCAATATTATCTGGCAGAGCTTAAAGCATTAAGGATTGATTGAGCATTATTGTTGTATTGAGAAACTGTAGAACCAATAACCAATATTATCTGGCAGAGCTTAAAGCATTAAGGATTGATTGAGCGTTATTGTTGTATTGAGAAACTGTAGAACCAATAACCAATATTATCTGGCAGAGCTTAAAGCATTAAGGATGGATTGAGCATTATTGTTGTATTGGGAAACTGTAGAACCAATAACCAATATTATCTGGCAGAGCTTAAAGCATTAAGGATTGATTGAGCATTATTGATGTATTGGGAAACTGCAGAACCAATAACCAATATTATCTGGCAGAGCTTAAAGCATTAAGGATGGATTGAGAAACTGTAGAACCATTGAATTGTAATGATGTGTATAAGACAAGAAACAGAGTGACTTAATAAAAGCTTGAAACTTTGACAACTCGGCCAGATTAACAAACGCCTTTGACACTCTCACTGAACAGAGAGTGACCCTGGTTATAGGTTAAAGTGATTGCACTAAATAATATTTCATCGTGTGGACAATAATATATTTTTAAGAGAGTCAAAACATATACCAATACTAGTTTCCGAGTGACTACTAGCTGACGAGCATAATAACTACTAGGAGTAGTGTCACGACTGACGCGCGCCAGGGGGGGGTACTTCTGCCGAAGTCGTTGCCTCTCCTTGTTCGGTCGGTGCTCGGCGGTCGACGTCACCGGTCTTCTAGCCATCATCGATCCATGTTTCATTTTCCATTGGTTTTGTCTTGTCTTCCCACACACCTGTTTTCAATCCCATTCATTACTTGTTGTGTATTTAACCCTCTGTTTCCCCTCATGTCTTTGTCAGAGATTGTTTTTATTGTCAGTGTTGTTTATTTGTTGTGTTGGTGCGCGACGGGTCCTCGTACCCATGTTTGTTCATGTCTGTATGTTTCAGTGTTATGGAGCGTGTTCTGTGGACATGTATTAAAAGACTCCATTTTGACTCTCCTGCGACCTACACACACGGCGCTGACAAGAAGTTATGAGGTATTGATACATACAGAGGTAAAGTGAAGTTATGAGGTATTGATACATACAGAGGTAAAGTGAAGTTATGAGGTATTGATTAGGTATTGATATATACAGAGGTAAAGTGAAGTTATGAGGTATTGATACATACAGAGGTAAAGTGAAGTTATGAGGTATTGATACATACAGAGGTAAAGTGAAGTTATGAGGTATTGATTAGGTATTGATACATACAGAGGTAAAGTGAGGTTATGAGGTATTGATATATACAGAGGTAAAGTGAAGTTATGAGGTATTGATTAGGTATTGATACATACAGAGGTAAAGTGAAGTTATGAAGTATTGATATATACAGAGGTAAAGTGAAGTTATGAGGTATTGATACATACATAGGTAAAGTGAAGTTATTAGGTATTGATTATGTATTGATATATACAGAGGTAAAGTGAAGTTATGAGGTATTGATTATGTATTGATACATACAGAGGTAAAGTGAAGTTATGAGGTATTGATTATGTATTGATATATACAGAGGTAAAGTGAAGTTATGAGGTATTGATATATACAGAGGTAAAGTGAAGTTATTAGGTATTGATTATGTATTGATATATACAGAGGTAAAGTGAAGTTATGAGGTATTGATATATACAGAGGTAAAGTGAAGTTATGAGGTATTGATTAGGTATTGATACATACAGAGGTAAAGTGAAGTTATGAGGTATTGATTAGGTATTGATATATACAGAGGTAAAGTGAAGTTATTAGGTATTGATTAGGTATTGATATATACAGAGGTAAAGTGAAGTTATGAGGTATTGATATATACAGAGGTAAAGTGAGGTTATGAGGTATTGATATATACAGAGGTAAAGTGAAGTTATGATGTATTGATTAGGTATTGATACATACAGAGGTAAAGTGAAGTTATTAGGTATTGATACATACAGAGGTAGAGTGAGGTTATGAGGTATTGATACATACAGAGGTAAAGTGAAGTTATGAGGTATTGATACATACAGAGGTAAAGTGAAGTTATGAGGTATTGATTAGGTATTGATACATACAGAGGTAAAGTGAAGTTATGAGGTATTGATTAGGTATTGATACATACAGAGGTAAAGTGAAGTTATGAGGTATTGATATATACAGAGGTAAAGTGAAGTTATGAGGTATTGATATATACAGAGGTAAAGTGAAGTTATTAGGTATTGATTAGGTATTGATATATAGAGGTAAAGTGAAGTTATTAGGTATTGATATATACAGAGGTAAAGTGAAGTTATTGATACATGCAGAGGTAAAGTGAAGTTATGAGGTATTGATTAGGTATTGATACATACAGAGGTAAAGAAGTGAAGTTATGAGGTATTGATATATACAGAGGTAAAGAGATAGAGGGAGAGATAGATGAAATCCTCCTACCTGTACTCTCTTGTCCGGAGGGAGTAGAGTTTGAAGGCACAGCCCAGAGCGATGACAAGGAGGAGGCCACAGACCAGAGAACCAATCAGGGCAGCAGTGATCACCTTGAAACAATACAGATAGTAATACAACACATTATAAAATACACTACTACTAGTGATACAATACATTATAAAACACACTACTACTAGTAATACAATACATTATAAAACACATTATAAACACACTACTACTAGTGATACAATACATTATAAAACATACTACTACTAGTAATACAACACATTATAAACACACTACTACTAGTAATACAATATATTATAAAACACACTACTACTTGTAATACAATACATTATAAAACACATTATAAAACACACTACTACTAGTAATACAATACATTATAAAACACACTACTACTAGTAATACAATACATTATAAAACACACTACTACTAGTAATACAACACATTATAAACACATTATAAAACACACTACTACTAGTAATACAACACATTATAAAACACATTATAAAACATACTACTACTAGTAATACAATACATTATAAAACACACTACTACTAGTAATACAACACATTATAAAACACATTATAAAACATATTACTACTAGTAATACAATATATTATAAACACACTACTACTAGTAATACAATACATTATAAAACATACTACTACTAGTAATACAATACATTATAAACACACTACTACTAGTAATACAATACATTATAAAACACACTACTACTAGTAATACAATACATTATAAAACACATTATAAAACATACTACTACTAGTAATACAATACATTATAAAACACACTAGTAATACAATACATTATAAAACACACTACTACTAGTAATACAATACATTATAAACACACTACTACTAGTAATACAACACATTATAAAACACATTATAAAACACACTACTACTAGTAATACAATACATTATAAACATACTACTACTAGTAATACAATACATTATAAACACATTATAAAACACACTACTACTAGTAATACAACACATTATAAAACACATTATAAAACACACTACTACTAGTAATACAATACATTATAAAACACATTATAAAACACACTACTACTAGTAATACAACACATTATAAAACACACTACTACTAGTAATACAATACATTATAAAACACACTACTACTAGTAATACAATACATTACAAAACACACTACTACTAGTAATACAATACATTATAAAACACACTACTACTAGTAATACAATACATTATAAAACACATTATAAAACACACTACTACTAGTAATACAATACATTATAAAACACACTACTACTAGTAATACAATACATTATAAACACACTACTACTAGTAATACAATACATTATAAACACACTACTACTAGTAATACAATACATTATAAAACACACTACTACTAGTAATACAATACATTATAAAACACACTACTACTAGTAATACAATACATTATAAACACACTACTACTAGTAATACAACACATTATAAAACACATTATAAAACACACTACTACTAGTAATACAATACATTATAAACATACTAGTAATACAATACATTATAAAACACACTACTACTAGTAATACAATACATTATAAACACACTACTACTAGTAATACAATACATTATAAAACACACTACTACTAGTAATACAATACATTATAAACACACTACTACTAGTAATACAACACATTATAAAACACATTATAAAACACACTACTACTAGTAATACAATACATTATAAACATACTACTACTAGTAATACAATACATTATAAACACATTATAAACACACTACTACTAGTAATACAACACATTATAAAACACATTATAAAACACACTACTACTAGTAATACAATACATTATAAAACACATTATAAAACACACTACTACTAGTAATACAACACATTATAAAACACACTACTACTAGTAATACAATACATTATAAAACACACTACTACTAGTAATACAATACATTACAAAACACACTACTACTAGTAATACAATACATTATAAAACACACTACTACTAGTAATACAATACATTATAAAACACATTATAAAACACATTATAAAACACACTACTACTAGTAATACAATACATTATAAAACACACTACTACTAGTAATACAATACATTATAAACACACTACTACTAGTAATACAATACATTATAAACATACTACTACTAGTAATACAACACATTATAAAACACATTATAAACACACTACTATTAGTAATACAACACATTATAAAACACACTACTACTAGTAATACAATACATTATAAAACACACTACTACTAGTAATACAACACATTATAAACACACTACTACTAGTAATACAACACATTATAAACACACTACTACTAGTAATACAATACATTATAAACACACTACTACTAGTAATACAATACATTATAAACACACTACTACTAGTAATACAATACATTATAAAACACATTATAAACACACTACTACTAGTGATACAATACATTATAAAACACACTACTACTAGTAATACAATACATTATAAACCACATTATAAACACACTACTACTAGTAATACAATACATTATAAAACACACTACTACTAGTAATACAATAGATTATAAAACACATTATAAACACACTACTACTAGTAATACAATAGATTATAAAACACATTATAAACACACTACTACTAGTAATACAATACATTATAAAACACACTACTACTAGTAATACAATACATTATAAAACACACTACTACTAGTGATACAACACATTATAAAACATACCACTACTAGTAATACAATACATTATAAACACACTACTACTAGTAATACAATACATTATAAAACATACCACTACTAGTAATACAATACATTATAAAACATACCACTACTAGTAATACAATACATTATAAAACACACAACTACTAATACAATACATTATAAAACATATTGTGCTTTAGACCCCGGGTGTCAAAGTCATTCCTCGGAAGGCCGAGTGTCTGCGGGTTCTCCTGCCTTGATTAATGAAGTCAGGACACCGGTTGTCTGGGAATTGATTAATGAAGTCAGGACACCGGTTGTCTGGGGATTGATTAATGAAGTCAGGACACCGGTTGTCTGGGGATTGATTAATGAAGTCAGGACACCGGTTGTCTGGGGATTAATTAATGAAGTCAGGACACCGGTTGTCTGGGGATTGATTAATGAAGTCAGGACACCGGTTGTCTGGGGATTGATTAATGAAGTCAGGACACCGGTTGTCTGGGAATTGATTAATGAAGTCAGGACACCGGTTGTCTGGGGATTGATTAATGAAGTCAGGACACCGGTTGTCTGGGGATTGATTAATGAAGTCAGGACACCGGTTGTCTGGGGATTAATAGAAAGGAAAAAAAACAACCTGCAGACACTGGGACCTCAATGGAATGAGTTGAAATCAGATTCAAATCAGTTCCACTGCTTTTTTTCCATTCTCTCTTCTGATAAAGGACTGATTTAGACCTGGGACACCAGGTGGGTTAATGATCAGGGACTGATTTAGATCTGGGACACCAGGTGGGTTAATGATCAGGGACTGATTTAGACCTAGGACACCAGGTGGGTTAATGATCAGGGACTGATTTAGACCTGGGACACCAGGTGGGTTAATGATCACGGACTGATTTAGACCTGGGACACCAGGTGGGTTAATGATCAGGGCCTGATTTAGACCTGGGACACCAGGTGGGTTAATGATCAGGGACTGATTTAGACCTGGGACACCAGGTGGGTTAATGATCAGGGACTGATTTAGACCTAGGACACCAGGTGGGTTAATGATCAGGGACTGATTTAGACCTGGGACACCAGGTGGGTTAATGATCAGGGACTGATTTAGACCTGGGACACCAGGTGGGTTAATGATCAGGGCCTGATTTAGACCTGGGACACCAGGTGGGTTAATGATCAGGGACTGATTTAGACCTGGGACACCAGGTGGGTTAATGATCAGGGACTGATTTAGACCTGGGACACCAGGTGGGTTAATGATCAGGGACTGATTTGTACCTGGGACACCAGGTGGGTTAATGATCATGGACTGATTTAGACCTAGGACACCAGGTGGGTTAATGATCAGGGACTGATTTAGACCTGGGACACCAGTTGGGTTAATGATCAGGGACTGATTTAGACCTGGGACACCAGGTGGGTTAATGATCAGGGACTGATTTAGACCTGGGACACCAGTTGGGTTAATGATCAGGGACTGATTTAGACCTGGGACACCAGGTGGGTTAATGATCAGGGACTGATTTAGACCTGGGACACCAGGTGGGTTAATGATCAGGGACTGATTTAGACCTGGGACACCAGATGGGTTAATGATCAGGGACTGATTTAGACCTGGGACACCAGGTGGGTTAATGATCAGGGACTGATTTAGACCTGGGACACCAGGTGGGTTAATGATCAGGGTCTGATTTAGACCTGGGACACCAGGTGGGTTAATGATCAGGGACTGATTTAGACCTGGGACACCAGTTGAGAGTAATTCATTATCAGGTAGAACAGAAAACCAGCAGTAATCTGGACCTCGTAGGGTAAGATTCAAATGTAGATTGGTAACCAGGTGCCAGGTGGCCAGATGGCAGGTAACCAGGTGCCAGGTAGCCAGATGACAGGTAACCAGGTGACAGGTAGCCAGATGGCAGGTAACCAGGTGCCAGGTAGCCAGATGGCAGGTAACCAGGTGCCAGATGGCAGGTAACCAGGTACCAGGTAGCCAGGTGGCAGGTAACCAGGTAGCCAGGTGGCAGGTAACCAGGTAGCCAGATGGCAGGTAACCAGGTGCCAGGTAGCCAGATGGCAGGTAACCAGGTGCCAGGTAGCCAGATGGCAGGTAACCAGGTGGCAGGTAACCAGGTGGCAGGTAACCAGGTGACAGGTAGCCAGGTGACAGGGAGCCAGATGGCAGGTAACCAGGTGCCAGGTAGCCAGATGGCAGGTAACCAGATGGCAGGTAACCAGGTGCCAGGTAACCAGGTGCCAGGTAGCCAGATGGCAGGTAACCAGGTGACAGGTAGCCAGATGGCAGGTAACCAGGTGCCAGGTAGCCAGATGGCAGGTAACCAGGTGCCAGATGGCAGGTAACCAGGTACCAGGTAGCCAGGTGGCAGGTAACCAGGTACCAGGTAGCCAGGTGGCAGGTAACCAGGTGCCAGGTAGCCAGATGGCAGGTAACCAGGTGCCAGGTAGCCAGATGGCAGGTAACCAGGTGCCAGGTAGCCAGATGGCAGGTAACCAGGTGCCAGGTAGCCAGGTGGCAGGTAACCAGGTGACAGGTAGCCAGATGGCAGGTAACCAGGTGCCAGGTAGCCAGGTAACAGGTAACCAGGTGCCAGATGGCAGGTAACCAGGTACCAGGTAGCCAGATGGCAGGTAACAGGTAACCAGGTGACAGGTAGCCAGATGGCAGGTAACCAGGTGCCAGGTAGCCAGATGGCAGCTAACCAGGTGCCAGGTAGCCATGTGGCAGGTAACAGGTAACCAGGTACCAGGTAGCCAGATGGCAGGTAACCAGGTGACAGGTAGCCAGATGGCAGGTAACCAGGTGCCAGGTAGCCAGATGGCAGGTAACCAGGTGCCAGGTAGCCAGATGGCAGGTAACCCTGGCAGGTAATCAAAGGTTGCTTGTTTGAATCCTGAAGCCAACAAGGTGAGAAATCTGTCGATGTGCACTTGAGCAAGGCACCTAACCCTTATTGCTCCAGGGGCACTGGACAACGGTGACCCTGGCCTTGACCCCATATGCCTTGACCCCATATGCAATAAACACGTGTATAATACACATTTGTTAAATACATTTGAAGTCGTAAGTTTACATACACCTTCGCCAAATACATTCAAACTCAGTTTTTCACAATTCCTGACATTTAATCCTAGTACAAATTCCCTGTCTTAGGTCAGTTAGGATCATCACTTTATTTTAACAATGTGAAATGTCAGAATAATAGTAGAGAGATTGATTTATTTCATCACATTCCCAGGGGTTCAGAACATTACATACACTCAATTAGTATTTGGTAGCATTGCCTTTAAATTGTTTAACTTGGGCCAAACGTTTTGGGTAGCCTTCCACAAGCTTCCCACAATAAGTTGGGTGAATTTTGGCCCATTCCTCCTGACAGAGCTGGTGTAACTGAGTCAGGTTTGTAGGCCTCCTGACAGAGCTGGTGTAACTGAGTCAGGTTTGTAGGCCCCATTCCTCCTGACAGAGCTGGTGTAACTGAGTCAGGTTTGTAGGCCTCCTTGCTCTCACAAACTTTTTCAGTTCTGCCAAAATAAATTCTATAGGATTGAGGTCAGGGCTTTGTGATGGCCACTCCAATACCTTGACTTTGTTGTCCCATTTTGCCACAACATTGGAAGTATGCTTGGGGTCATTGTCCATTTGGAAGACCCATTTGCGACCAAGCTTTAACTTCCTGACTGATGTCTTGAGATGTGGCTTAAATATATCCACATAATTTCCCTTCTCATGATGCCATCTATTTTGTGAAGTGCACCAGTCCCTCCTGCAGCAAAGCACCCCCATAACATGATGCTGCCATCCCCATGCTTCACGATTGGGATGGTGTTCTTCGGCTTGCAAGCACCCCCCTTCTTCCTCCAAACATAACGTTGGTCATTATGGCCAAACAGTTCTATTTTTGTTTCATCAGAGGACATTTCTCCGTACAAACCGTAGTCTGGCTTTGTTATGGCGGTTTTGGAGCAGTGGGTTCTTCCTTGCTGAGTGGCCTTTCAGGTTATGTCGATATAGGACTCGTTTTACTGTGGATATAGATACTTTTGTACCTGTTTCCTTCAGCATCTTCACAAGGTCCTTTTCTGTTGTTCTGGGATTAATTTGCACTTTTAGCACCAAAGTACGTTCATCTCTAGGAGACAGAACGCGTCTCCTTCCTGAGCGGTATGACGGCTGCGTGGTCCCATGGTGTTTATATTTGAGTACTATTGTTTGTACAGATGAACGTGGTAACTTCAGGTGTTTGGAAATTGCTCCCAAGGATGAACCAGACTTGTGGAGGTCTACAATTTTTGGCTGATTTATTTTGAGTTTCCGTTGATGTTAAGCAAAGAGGCACTGAGTTTGAAGGTAGGCTTTGAAATACATCCACAGGTACACCTCCAATTGACTCAAATTATGTCAATTAGCCCATCAGAACTTTCTGAAACCGTCACATCATTTTCTGGAATTTTCCAAGCTGTTTAAAGGCACAGTCAGCTTAGTGTATGTAAACTTCTGACCCACTGGAATTCTGATACAGTGAATTATAAGTGAAGTAATCTGTAAACAATTGTTGGAAATTAACAAAGTAGATGTACTAACTGACTTGCCAAGACTATAGTTTATCAACAAGAAATTTGTGGAGTTGTTGAAAAAAAAGTATAAATGACCCCAACACAAGTGTATGTAAACTTCCGACTTCAACAGTAGGACAAATGTAAGCACTCATCAAATGATGTTGTTCTGTACCTTCCTGGGTACAGCTCCCAAACAGTCTCTCTCGTCACTACCATCCAGACAGTCCTCCTGGCCATCACAGTGCCACGTCTCGAAGATACACAGGTTGGTGCCACAGTGGAAGTTACCCGGCTGGCAGTCAAAACAGTTGTTTTCATCAGAACCGTCTGGACACTGGAAGGAATGAATGAATGAGAGATACAGCTGAATATTTACAATCAAAACAAAGTAGAAACATTTCCATTGTGGTCCAACATCTTTCTACTGACTGTATTCCAACAATAGAAAAATATCAGCATGTTGTCTTCCTCAGTGTGTATATTATATTATATTGATCAGTATGTTGTCTTCCTCAGTGTGTATATTATATTATATTGATCAGCATGTTGTCTTCCTCAGTGTGTATATTATATTATATTGATCAGTATGTTGTCTTCCTCAGTGTGTATATTATATTGATCAGTATGTTGTCTTCCTCAGTGTGTATATTATATTGATCAGCATGTTGTCTTCCTCAGTGTGTATATTATATTGATCAGTATGTTGTCTTCCTCAGTGTGTATATTATATTATATTGATCAGCATGTTGTCTTCCTCAGTGTGTATATTATATTGATCAGCATGTTGTCTTCCTCAGTGTGTATATTATATTATATTGATCAGCATGTTGTCTTCCTCAGTGTGTATATTATATTATATTGATCAGCATGTTGTCTTCCTCAGTGTGTATATTATATTATATTGATCAGCATGTTGTCTTCCTCAGTGTGTATATTATATTGATCAGTATGTTGTCTTCCTCAGTGTGTATATTATATTATATTGATCAGCATGTTGTCTTCCTCAGTGTGTATATTATATTGATCAGCATGTTGTCTTCCTCAGTGTGTATATTATATTATATTGATCAGTATGTTGTCTTCCTCAGTGTGTATATTATATTATATTGATCAGCATGTTGTCTTCCTCAGTGTGTATATTATATTATATTGATCAGTGTGTTGTCTTCCTCAGTGTGTATATTATATTATATTGATCAGTATGTTGTCTTCCTCAGTGTGTATATTATATTACATTGATCAGCATGTTGTCTTCCTCAGTGTGTATATTATATTATATTGATCAGTGTGTTGTCTTCCTCAGTGTGTATATTATATTATATTGATCAGCATGTTGTCTTCCTCAGTGTGTATATTATATTATATTGATCAGTATGTTGTCTTCCTCAGTGTGTATATTATATTATATTGATCAGTATGTTGTCTTCCTCAGTGTGTATATTATATTGATCAGCATGTTGTCTTCCTCAGTGTGTATATTATATTATATTGATCAGCATGTTGTCTTCCTCAGTGTGTATATTATATTGATCAGCATGTTGTCTTCCTCAGTGTGTATATTATATTGATCAGTATGTTGTCTTCCTCAGTGTGTATATTATATTATATTGATCAGCATGTTGTCTTCCTCAGTGTGTATATTATATTATATTGATCAGCATGTTGTCTTCCTCAGTGTGTATATTATATTATATTGATCAGCATGTTGTCTTCCTCAGTGTGTATATTATATTATATTGATCAGTGTGTTGTCTTCCTCAGTGTGTATATTATATTATATTGATCAGTATGTTGTCTTCCTCAGTGTGTATATTATATTGATCAGTATGTTGTCTTCCTCAGTGTGTATATTATATTATATTGATCAGTATGTTGTCTTCCTCAGTGTGTATATTATATTGATCAGTATGTTGTCTTCCTCAGTGTGTATATTATATTGATCAGTGTGTTGTCTTCCTCAGTGTGTATATTATATTATATTGATCAGCATGTTGTCTTCCTCAGTGTGTATATTATATTATATTGATCAGTGTGTTGTCTTCCTCAGTGTGTATATTATATTATATTGATCAGTATGTTGTCTTCCTCAGTGTGTATATTATATTATATTGATCAGCATGTTGTCTTCCTCAGTGTGTATATTATATTATATTGATCAGCATGTTGTCTTCCTCAGTGTGTATATTATATTATATTGATCAGTGTGTTGTCTTCCTCAGTGTGTATATTATATTGATCAGCATGTTGTCTTCCTCAGTGTGTATATTATATTATATTGATCAGCATGTTGTCTTCCTCAGTGTGTATATTATATTATATTGATCAGCATGTTGTCTTCCTCAGTGTGTATATTATATTGATCAGCATGTTGTCTTCCTCAGTGTGTATATTATATTATATTGATCAGCATGTTGTCTTCCTCAGTGTGTATATTATATTATATTGATCAGTATGTTGTCTTCCTCAGTGTGTATATTATATTATATTGATCAGCATGTTGTCTTCCTCAGTGTGTATATTATATTATATTGATCAGTATGTTGTCTTCCTCAGTGTGTATATTATATTATATTGATCAGTATGTTGTCTTCCTCAGTGTGTATATTATATTATATTGATCAGCATGTTGTCTTCCTCAGTGTGTATATTATATTATATTGATCAGTATGTTGTCTTCCTCAGTGTGTATATTATATTATATTGATCAGCATGTTGTCTTCCTCAGTGTGTATATTATATTATATTGATCAGTATGTTGTCTTCCTCAGTGTGTATATTATATTATATTGATCAGTGTGTTGTCTTCCTCAGTGTGTATATTATATTATATTGATCAGTGTGGTGTCTTCCTCAGTGTGTATATTATATTGATCAGTATGTTGTCTTCCTCAGTGTGTATATTATATTATATTGATCAGTGTGGTGTCCTCCTCAGTGTGTATATTATATTATATTGATCAGTATGTTGTCCTCCTCAGTGTGTATATTATATTATATTGATCAGCATGTTGTCTTCCTCAGTGTGTATATTATATTGATCAGTATGTTGTCTTCCTCAGTGTGTATATTATATTATATTGATCAGCATGTTGTCTTCCTCAGTGTGTATATTATATTGATCAGCATGTTGTCTTCCTCAGTGTGTATATTATATTATATTGATCAGTATGTTGTCTTCCTCAGTGTGTATATTATATTATATTGATCAGTATGTTGTCCTCCTCAGTGTGTATATTATATTATATTGATCAGTATGTTGTCTTCCTCAGTGTGTATATTATATTATATTGATCAGCATGTTGTCTTCCTCAGTGTGTATATTATATTATATTGATCAGTGTGTTGTCTTCCTCAGTGTGTATATTATATTATATTGAGCAGTATGTTGTCTTCCTCAGTGTGTATATTATATTATATTGATCAGTATGTTGTCTTCCTCAGTGTGTATATTATATTATATTGATCAGTGTGTTGTCTTCCTCAGTGTGTATATTATATTATATTGATCAGTATGTTGTCTTCCTCAGTGTGTATATTATATTATATTGATCAGTATGTTGTCTTCCTCAGTGTGTATATTATATTATATTGATCAGCATGTTGTCTTCCTCAGTGTGTATATTATATTATATTGATCAGCATGTTGTCTTCCTCAGTGTGTATATTATATTGATCAGCATGTTGTCTTCCTCAGTGTGTATATTATATTATATTGATCAGCATGTTGTCTTCCTCAGTGTGTATATTATATTATATTGATCAGCATGTTGTCTTCCTCAGTGTGTATATTATATTATATTGATCAGTGTGTTGTCTTCCTCAGTGTGTATATTATATTGATCAGCATGTTGTCTTCCTCAGTGTGTATATTATATTATATTGATCAGCATGTTGTCTTCCTCAGTGTGTATATTATATTGATCAGCATGTTGTCTTCCTCAGTGTGTATATTATATTATATTGATCAGTATGTTGTCTTCCTCAGTGTATATATTATATTATATTGATCAGCATGTTGTCTTCCTCAGTGTGTATATTATATTATATTGATCAGCATGTTGTCTTCCTCAGTGTGTATATTATATTATATTGATCAGTATGTTGTCTTCCTCAGTGTGTATATTATATTATATTGATCAGTATGTTGTCTTCCTCAGTGTGTATATTATATTATATTGATCAGTATGTTGTCTTCCTCAGTGTGTATATTATATTATATTGATCAGTGTGTTGTCTTCCTCAGTGTGTATATTATATATTGATCAGTATGTTGTCTTCCTCAGTGTGTATATTATATTATATTGATCAGTATGTTGTCTTCCTCAGTGTGTATATTATATTATATTGATCAGCATGTTGTCTTCCTCAGTGTGTATATTATATTATATTGATCAGCATGTTGTCTTCCTCAGTGTGTATATTATATTATATTGATCAGCATGTTGTCTTCCTCAGTGTGTATATTATATTATATTGATCAGCATGTTGTCTTCCTCAGTGTGTATATTATATTGATCAGCATGTTGTCTTCCTCAGTGTGTATATTATATTGATCAGCATGTTGTCTTCCTCAGTGTATATTATATTGATCAGCATGTTGTCTTCCTCAGTGTGTATATTATATTATATTGATCAGCATGTTGTCTTCCTCAGTGTGTATATTATATTATATTGATCAGTATGTTGTCTTCCTCAGTGTGTATATTATATTGATCAGCATGTTGTCTTCCTCAGTGTGTATATTATATTATATTGATCAGCATGTTGTCTTCCTCAGTGTGTATATTATATTATATTGATCAGCATGTTGTCTTCCTCAGTGTGTATATTATATTATATTGATCAGTATGTTGTCTTCCTCAGTGTGTATATTATATTATATTGATCAGCATGTTGTCTTCCTCAGTGTGTATATTATATTATATTGATCAGCATGTTGTCTTCCTCAGTGTGTATATTATATTATATTGATCAGCATGTTGTCTTCCTCAGTGTGTATATTATATTATATTGATCAGTATGTTGTCTTCCTCAGTGTGTATATTATATTATATTGATCAGCATGTTGTCTTCCTCAGTGTGTATATTATATTATATTGATCAGCATGTTGTCTTCCTCAGTGTGTATATTATATTATATTGATCAGCATGTTGTCTTCCTCAGTGTGTATATTATATTATATTGATCAGTATGTTGTCTTCCTCAGTGTGTATATTATATTATATTGATCAGTATGTTGTCTTCCTCAGTGTGTATATTATATTATATTGATCAGCATGTTGTCTTCCTCAGTGTGTATATTATATTATATTGATCAGCATGTTGTCTTCCTCAGTGTGTATATTATATTATATTGATCAGCATGTTGTCTTCCTCAGTGTGTATATTATATTATATTGATCAGCATGTTGTCTTCCTCAGTGTGTATATTATATTATATTGATCAGCATGTTGTCTTCCTCAGTGTGTATATTATATTATATTGATCAGCATGTTGTCTTCCTCAGTGTGTATATTATATTATATTGATCAGCATGTTGTCTTCCTCAGTGTGTATATTATATTATATTGATCAGCATGTTGTCTTCCTCAGTGTGTATATTATATTATATTGATCAGCATGTTGTCTTCCTCAGTGTGTATATTATATTATATTGATCAGTATGTTGTCTTCCTCAGTGTGTATATTATATTATATTGATCAGCATGTTGTCTTCCTCAGTGTGTATATTATATTATATTGATCAGTATGTTGTCTTCCTCAGTGTGTATATTATATTATATTGATCAGTATGTTGTCTTCCTCAGTGTGTATATTATATTATATTGATCAGCATGTTGTCTTCCTCAGTGTGTATATTATATTATATTGATCAGCATGTTGTCTTCCTCAGTGTGTATATTATATTATATTGATCAGTATGTTGTCTTCCTCAGTGTGTATATTATATTATATTGATCAGCATGTTGTCTTCCTCAGTGTGTATATTATATTGATCAGCATGTTGTCTTCCTCAGTGTGTATATTATATTATATTGATCAGCATGTTGTCTTCCTCAGTGTGTATATTATATTGATCAGTATGTTGTCTTCCTCAGTGTGTATATTATATTATATTGATCAGTATGTTGTCTTCCTCAGTGTGTATATTATATTATATTGATCAGCATGTTGTCTTCCTCAGTGTGTATATTATATTATATTGATCAGCATGTTGTCTTCCTCAGTGTGTATATTATATTATATTGATCAGTATGTTGTCTTCCTCAGTGTGTATATTATATTATATTGATCAGCATGTTGTCTTCCTCAGTGTGTATATTATATTGATCAGTATGTTGTCTTCCTCAGTGTGTATATTATATTATATTGATCAGTATGTTGTCTTCCTCAGTGTGTATATTATATTATATTGATCAGCATGTTGTCTTCCTCAGTGTGTATATTATATTGATCAGCATGTTGTCTTCCTCAGTGTGTATATTATATTATATTGATCAGCATGTTGTCTTCCTCAGTGTGTATATTATATTATATTGATCAGCATGTTGTCTTCCTCAGTGTGTATATTATATTATATTGATCAGCATGTTGTCTTCCTCAGTGTGTATATTATATTATATTGATCAGCATGTTGTCTTCCTCAGTGTGTATATTATATTATATTGATCAGCATGTTGTCTTCCTCAGTGTGTATATTATATTATATTGATCAGTATGTTGTCTTCCTCAGTGTGTATATTATATTATATTGATCAGCATGTTGTCTTCCTCAGTGTGTATATTATATTATATTGATCAGCATGTTGTCTTCCTCAGTGTGTATATTATATTATATTGATCAGCATGTTGTCTTCCTCAGTGTGTATATTATATTATATTGATCAGCATGTTGTCTTCCTCAGTGTGTATATTATATTATATTGATCAGTATGTTGTCTTCCTCAGTGTGTATATTATATTATATTGATCAGCATGTTGTCTTCCTCAGTGTGTATATTATATTATATTGATCAGCATGTTGTCTTCCTCAGTGTGTATATTATATTATATTGATCAGCATGTTGTCTTCCTCAGTGTGTATATTATATTATATTGATCAGTATGTTGTCTTCCTCAGTGTGTATATTATATTATATTGATCAGCATGTTGTCTTCCTCAGTGTGTATATTATATTATATTGATCAGCATGTTGTCTTCCTCAGTGTGTATATTATATTATATTGATCAGCATGTTGTCTTCCTCAGTGTGTATATTATATTATATTGATCAGTATGTTGTCTTCCTCAGTGTGTATATTATATTATATTGATCAGCATGTTGTCTTCCTCAGTGTGTATATTATATTGATCAGTATGTTGTCTTCCTCAGTGTGTATATTATATTATATTGATCAGCATGTTGTCTTCCTCAGTGTGTATATTATATTGATCAGTATGTTGTCTTCCTCAGTGTGTATATTATATTATATTGATCAGCATGTTGTCTTCCTCAGTGTGTATATTATATTATATTGATCAGCATGTTGTCTTCCTCAGTGTGTATATTATATTATATTGATCAGCATGTTGTCTTCCTCAGTGTGTATATTATATTATATTGATCAGTATGTTGTCTTCCTCAGTGTGTATATTATATTATATTGATCAGTATGTTGTCTTCCTCAGTGTGTATATTATATTATATTGATCAGTATGTTGTCTTCCTCAGTGTGTATATTATATTATATTGATCAGTATGTTGTCTTCCTCAGTGTGTATATTATATTATATTGATCAGTATGTTGTCTTCCTCAGTGTGTATATTATATTATATTGATCAGTATGTTGTCTTCCTCAGTGTGTATATTATATTATATTGATCAGCATGTTGTCTTCCTCAGTGTGTATATTATATTATATTGATCAGTATGTTGTCTTCCTCAGTGTGTATATTATATTATATTGATCAGCATGTTGTCTTCCTCAGTGTGTATATTATATTATATTGATCAGTATGTTGTCTTCCTCAGTGTGTATATTATATTATATTGATCAGCATGTTGTCTTCCTCAGTGTGTATATTATATTATATTGATCAGTATGTTGTCTTCCTCAGTGTGTATATTATATTATATTGATCAGTATGTTGTCTTCCTCAGTGTGTATATTATATTGATCAGTATGTTGTCTTCCTCAGTGTGTATATTATATTGATCAGCATGTTGTCTTCCTCAGTGTGTATATTATATTATATTGATCAGCATGTTGTCTTCCTCAGTGTGTATATTATATTGATCAGTATGTTGTCTTCCTCAGTGTGTATATTATATTATATTGATCAGCATGTTGTCTTCCTCAGTGTGTATATTATATTATATTGATCAGCATGTTGTCTTCCTCAGTGTGTATATTATATTATATTGATCAGTATGTTGTCTTCCTCAGTGTGTATATTATATTATATTGATCAGCATGTTGTCTTCCTCAGTGTGTATATTATATTATATTGATCAGTATGTTGTCTTCCTCAGTGTGTATATTATATTATATTGATCAGTATGTTGTCTTCCTCAGTGTGTATATTATATTATATTGATCAGCATGTTGTCTTCCTCAGTGTGTATATTATATTATATTGATCAGTGTGTTGTCTTCCTCAGTGTGTATATTATATTATATTGATCAGTATGTTGTCTTCCTCAGTGTGTATATTATATTATATTGATCAGTATGTTGTCTTCCTCAGTGTGTATATTATATTATATTGATCAGTATGTTGTCTTCCTCAGTGTGTATATTATATTGATCAGTATGTTGTCTTCCTCAGTGTGTATATTATATTATATTGATCAGTGTGTTGTCTTCCTCAGTGTGTATATTATATTATATTGATCAGCATGTTGTCTTCCTCAGTGTGTATATTATATTGATCAGCATGTTGTCTTCCTCAGTGTGTATATTATATTATATTGATCAGCATGTTGTCTTCCTCAGTGTGTATATTATATTATATTGATCAGCATGTTGTCTTCCTCAGTGTGTATATTATATTATATTGATCAGTATGTTGTCTTCCTCAGTGTGTATATTATATTATATTGATCAGCATGTTGTCTTCCTCAGTGTGTATATTATATTATATTGATCAGCATGTTGTCTTCCTCAGTGTGTATATTATATTATATTGATCAGTATGTTGTCTTCCTCAGTGTGTATATTATATTATATTGATCAGCATGTTGTCTTCCTCAGTGTGTATATTATATTATATTGATCAGCATGTTGTCTTCCTCAGTGTGTATATTATATTATATTGATCAGCATGTTGTCTTCCTCAGTGTGTATATTATATTGATCAGCATGTTGTCTTCCTCAGTGTGTATATTATATTATATTGATCAGCATGTTGTCTTCCTCAGTGTGTATATTATATTATATTGATCAGCATGTTGTCTTCCTCAGTGTGTATTATATTATATTGATCAGCATGTTGTCTTCCTCAGTGTGATCAGCATGTTGTCCTCCTAGTGTTATATTATATTGATCAGCATGTTGTCTTCCTCAGTGTGTATATTATATTATATTGATCAGTATGTTGTCTTCCTCAGTGTGTATATTATATTATATTGATCAGTGTGTTGTCTTCCTCAGTGTGTATATTATATTATATTGATCAGTGTGTTGTCTTCCTCAGTGTGTATATTATATTATATTGATCAGCATGTTGTCTTCCTCAGTGTGTATATTATATTATATTGATCAGCATGTTGTCTTCCTCAGTGTGTATATTATATTATATTGATCAGCATGTTGTCTTCCTCAGTGTGTATATTATATTATATTGATCAGTATGTTGTCTTCCTCAGTGTGTATATTATATTATATTGATCAGTGTGTTGTCTTCCTCAGTGTGTATATTATATTATATTGATCAGTATGTTGTCTTCCTCAGTGTGTATATTATATTATATTGATCAGCATGTTGTCTTCCTCAGTGTGTATATTATATTATATTGATCAGTATGTTGTCTTCCTCAGTGTGTATATTATATTATATTGATCAGCATGTTGTCTTCCTCAGTGTGTATATTATATTATATTGATCAGCATGTTGTCTTCCTCAGTGTGTATATTATATTATATTGATCAGTATGTTGTCTTCCTCAGTGTGTATATTATATTGATCAGTATGTTGTCTTCCTCAGTGTGTATATTATATTATATTGATCAGCATGTTGTCTTCCTCAGTGTGTATATTATATTATATTGATCAGCATGTTGTCTTCCTCAGTGTGTATATTATATTATATTGATCAGTATGTTGTCTTCCTCAGTGTGTATATTATATTATATTGATCAGCATGTTGTCTTCCTCAGTGTGTATATTATATTATATTGATCAGCATGTTGTCTTCCTCAGTGTGTATATTATATTATATTGATCAGTGTGTTGTCTTCCTCAGTGTGTATATTATATTATATTGATCAGTGTGTTGTCTTCCTCAGTGTGTATATTATATTGATCAGCATGTTGTCTTCCTCAGTGTGTATATTATATTATATTGATCAGCATGTTGTCTTCCTCAGTGTGTATATTATATTATATTGATCAGCATGTTGTCTTCCTCAGTGTGTATATTATATTATATTGATCAGTATGTTGTCTTCCTCAGTGTGTATATTATATTGATCAGCATGTTGTCTTCCTCAGTGTGTATATTATATTATATTGATCAGCATGTTGTCTTCCTCAGTGTGTATATTATATTATATTGATCAGTATGTTGTCTTCCTCAGTGTGTATATTATATTATATTGATCAGCATAGTGTGTATATTATATTGATCAGTATGTTGTCTTCCTCAGTGTGTATATTATATTGATCAGCATGTTGTCTTCCTCAGTGTGTATATTATATTATATTGATCAGTATGTTGTCTTCCTCAGTGTGTATATTATATTATATTGATCAGTATGTTGTCTTCCTCAGTGTGTATATTATATTATATTGATCAGCATGTTGTCTTCCTCAGTGTGTATATTATATTATATTGATCAGTATGTTGTCTTCCTCAGTGTGTATATTATATTATATTGATCAGTATGTTGTCTTCCTCAGTGTGTATATTATATTATATTGATCAGTATGTTGTCTTCCTCAGTGTGTATATTATATTGATCAGCATGTTGTCTTCCTCAGTGTGTATATTATATTATATTGATCAGTATGTTGTCTCCCTCAGTGTGTATATTATATTGATCAGCATGTTGTCTTCCTCAGTGTGTATATTATATTATATTGATCAGTATGTTGTCTCCCTCAGTGTGTATATTATATTATATTGATCAGTATGTTGTCTTCCTCAGTGTGTATATTATATTGATCAGCATGTTGTCTTCCTCAGTGTGTATATTATATTATATTGATCAGTATGTTGTCTTCCTCAGTGTTTATATTATATTATATTGATCAGCATGTTGTCTTCCTCAGTGTGTATATTATATTATATTGATCAGCATGTTGTCTTCCTCAGTGTGTATATTATATTATATTGATCAGTATGTTGTCTTCCTCAGTGTGTATATTATATTATATTGATCAGTATGTTGTCTTCCTCAGTGTGTATATTATATTATATTGATCAGCATGTTGTCTTCCTCAGTGTGTATATTATATTATATTGATCAGTATGTTGTCTTCCTCAGTGTGTATATTATATTATATTGATCAGTGTGTTGTCTTCCTCAGTGTGTATATTATATTATATTGATATGTGGTGTCTTCCTCAGTGTGTATATTATATTGATCAGTATGTTGTCTTCCTCAGTGTGTATATTATATTATATTGATCAGCATGTTGTCCTCCTCAGTGTGTATATTATATTATATTGATCAGTATGTTGTCCTCCTCAGTGTGTATATTATATTATATTGATCAGCATGTTGTCTTCCTCAGTGTGTATATTATATTGATCAGTATGTTGTCTTCCTCAGTGTGTATATTATATTATATTGATCAGCATGTTGTCTTCCTCAGTGTGTATATTATATATATTGATCAGCATGTTGTCTTCCTCAGTGTGTATATTATATTATATTGATCAGCATGTTGTCTTCCTCAGTGTGTATATTATATTATATTGATCAGTATGTTGTCTTCCTCAGTGTGTATATTATATTATATTGATCAGAATGTTGTCTTCCTCAGTGTGTATATTATATTATATTGATCAGCATGTTGTCTTCCTCAGTGTGTATATTATATTATATTGATCAGTGTGTTGTCTTCCTCAGTGTGTATATTATATTATATTGATCAGTATGTTGTCTTCCTCAGTGTGTATATTATATTATATTGATCAGTATGTTGTCTTCCTCAGTGTGTATATTATATTATATTGATCAGTGTGTTGTCTTCCTCAGTGTGTATATTATATTATATTGATCAGTGTGTTGTCTTCCTCAGTGTGTATATTATATTATATTGATCAGTATGTTGTCTTCCTCAGTGTGTATATTATATTATATTGATCAGTGTGTTGTCTTCCTCAGTGTGTATATTATATTATATTGATCAGCATGTTGTCTTCCTCAGTGTGTATATTATATTATATTGAGCAGTATGTTGTCTTCCTCAGTGTGTATATTATATTATATTGATCAGCATGTTGTCTTCCTCAGTGTGTATATTATATTATATTGATCAGTGTGTTGTCTTCCTCAGTGTGTATATTATATTGATCAGCATGTTGTCTTCCTCAGTGTGTATATTATATTATATTGATCAGCATGTTGTCTTCCTCAGTGTGTATATTATATTGATCAGTATGTTGTCTTCCTCAGTGTGTATATTATATTATATTGATCAGTGTGTTGTCTTCCTCAGTGTGTATATTATATTATATTGATCAGCATGTTGTCTTCCTCAGTGTGTATATTATATTATATTGATCAGCATGTTGTCTTCCTCAGTGTGTATATTATATTATATTGATCAGCATGTTGTCTTCCTCAGTGTGTATATTATATTATATTGATCAGCATGTTGTCTTCCTCAGTGTGTATATTATATTGATCAGCATGTTGTCTTCCTCAGTGTGTATATTATATTATATTGATCAGCATGTTGTCTTCCTCAGTGTGTATATTATATTATATTGATCAGCATGTTGTCTTCCTCAGTGTGTATATTATATTGATCAGCATGTTGTCTTCCTCAGTGTGTATATTATATTATATTGATCAGCATGTTGTCTTCCTCAGTGTGTATATTATATTATATTGATCAGTATGTTGTCTTCCTCAGTGTGTATATTATATTATATTGATCAGAATGTTGTCTTCCTCAGTGTGTATATTATATTGATCAGTATGTTGTCTTCCTCAGTGTGTATATTATATTATATTGATCAGTGTGTTGTCTTCCTCAGTGTGTATATTATATTATATTGATCAGCATGTTGTCTTCCTCAGTGTGTATATTATATTATATTGATCAGTATGTTGTCTTCCTCAGTGTGTATATTATATTATATTGATCAGCATGTTGTCTTCCTCAGTGTGTATATTATATTATATTGATCAGCATGTTGTCTTCCTCAGTGTGTATATTATATTATATTGATCAGCATGTTGTCTTCCTCAGTGTGTATATTATATTGATCAGCATGTTGTCTTCCTCAGTGTGTATATTATATTGATCAGCATGTTGTCTTCCTCAGTGTGTATATTATATTATATTGATCAGCATGTTGTCTTCCTCAGTGTGTATATTATATTATATTGATCAGCATGTTGTCTTCCTCAGTGTGTATATTATATTGATCAGTATGTTGTCTTCCTCAGTGTGTATATTATATTATATTGATCAGTATGTTGTCTTCCTCAGTGTGTATATTATATTATATTGATCAGCATGTTGTCTTCCTCAGTGTGTATATTATATTATATTGATCAGAATGTTGTCTTCCTCAGTGTGTATATTATATTATATTGATCAGTGTGTTGTCTTCCTCAGTGTGTATATTATATTATATTGATCAGCATGTTGTCTTCCTCAGTGTGTATATTATATTATATTGATCAGCATGTTGTCTTCCTCAGTGTGTATATTATATTATATTGATCAGTGTGTTGTCTTCCTCAGTGTGTATATTATATTATATTGATCAGCATGTTGTCTTCCTCAGTGTGTATATTATATTATATTGATCAGCATGTTGTCTTCCTCAGTGTGTATATTATATTATATTGATCAGCATGTTGTCTTCCTCAGTGTGTATATTATATTATATTGATCAGTATGTTGTCTTCCTCAGTGTGTATATTATATTATATTGATCAGTGTGTTGTCTTCCTCAGTGTGTATATTATATTATATTGATCAGTGTGTTGTCTTCCTCAGTGTGTATATTATATTATATTGATCAGTATGTTGTCTTCCTCAGTGTGTATATTATATTATATTGATCAGCATGTTGTCTTCCTCAGTGTGTATATTATATTATATTGATCAGCATGTTGTCTTCCTCAGTGTGTATATTATATTGATCAGTATGTTGTCTTCCTCAGTGTGTATATTATATTATATTGATCAGCATGTTGTCTTCCTCAGTGTGTATATTATATTATATTGATCAGTATGTTGTCTTCCTCAGTGTGTATATTATATTATATTGATCAGCATGTTGTCTTCCTCAGTGTGTATATTATATTATATTGATCAGCATGTTGTCTTCCTCAGTGTGTATATTATATTGATCAGTATGTTGTCTTCCTCAGTGTGTATATTATATTATATTGATCAGCATGTTGTCTTCCTCAGTGTGTATATTATATTGATCAGTATGTTGTCTTCCTCAGTGTGTATATTATATTATATTGATCAGTATGTTGTCTTCCTCAGTGTGTATATTATATTATATTGATCAGCATGTTGTCTTCCTCAGTGTGTATATTATATTGATCAGCATGTTGTCTTCCTCAGTGTGTATATTATATTATATTGATCAGTGTGTTGTCTTCCTCAGTGTGTATATTATATTGATCAGCATGTTGTCTTCCTCAGTGTGTATATTATATTATATTGATCAGCATGTTGTCTTCCTCAGTGTGTATATTATATTGATCAGCATGTTGTCTTCCTCAGTGTGTATATTATATTGATCAGCATGTTGTCTTCCTCAGTGTGTATATTATATTATATTGATCAGTATGTTGTCTTCCTCAGTGTGTATATTATATTATATTGATCAGCATGTTGTCTTCCTCAGTGTGTATATTATATTATATTGATCAGCATGTTGTCTTCCTCAGTGTGTATATTATATTATATTGATCAGCATGTTGTCTTCCTCAGTGTGTATATTATATTATATTGATCAGCATGTTGTCTTCCTCAGTGTGTATATTATATTATATTGATCAGTATGTTGTCTTCCTCAGTGTGTATATTATATTATATTGATCAGCATGTTGTCTTCCTCAGTGTGTATTTTATATTATATTGATCAGCATGTTGTCTTCCTCAGTGTGTAGATTATATTATATTGATCAGCATGTTGTCTTCCTCAGTGTGTATATTATATTATATTGATCAGTATGTTGTCTTCCTCAGTGTGTATATTATATTATATTGATCAGCATGTTGTCTTCCTCAGTGTGTATATTATATTATATTGATCAGCATGTTGTCTTCCTCAGTGTGTATATTATATTATATTGATCAGCATGTTGTCTTCCTCAGTGTGTATATTATATTATATTGATCAGTATGTTGTCTTCCTCAGTGTGTATATTATATTATATTGATCAGCATGTTGTCTTCCTCAGTGTGTATATTATATTGATCAGTATGTTGTCTTCCTCAGTGTGTATATTATATTATATTGATCAGCATGTTGTCTTCCTCAGTGTGTATATTATATTGATCAGTATGTTGTCTTCCTCAGTGTGTATATTATATTATATTGATCAGCATGTTGTCTTCCTCAGTGTGTATATTATATTGATCAGTATGTTGTCTTCCTCAGTGTGTATATTATATTATATTGATCAGTATGTTGTCTTCCTCAGTGTGTATATTATATTGATCAGTATGTTGTCTTCCTCAGTGTGTATATTATATTATATTGATCAGCATGTTGTCTTCCTCAGTGTGTATATTATATTGATCAGTATGTTGTCTTCCTCAGTGTGTATATTATATTATATTGATCAGTATGTTGTCTTCCTCAGTGTGTATATTATATTATATTGATCAGCATGTTGTCTTCCTCAGTGTGTATATTATATTGATCAGTATGTTGTCTTCCTCAGTGTGTATATTATATTATATTGATCAGTATGTTGTCTTCCTCAGTGTGTATATTATATTATATTGATCAGCATGTTGTCTTCCTCAGTGTGTATATTATATTGATCAGTATGTTGTCTTCCTCAGTGTGTATATTATATTATATTGATCAGCATGTTGTCTTCCTCAGTGTGTATATTATATTGATCAGTATGTTGTCTTCCTCAGTGTGTATATTATATTATATTGATCAGCATGTTGTCTTCCTCAGTGTGTATATTATATTATATTGATCAGTATGTTGTCTTCCTCAGTGTGTATATTATATTATATTGATCAGTATGTTGTCTTCCTCAGTGTGTATATTATATTGATCAGTATGTTGTCTTCCTCAGTGTGTATATTATATTGATCAGTGTGTTGTCTTCCTCAGTGTGTATATTATATTATATTGATCAGCATGTTGTCTTCCTCAGTGTGTATATTATATTGATCAGTATGTTGTCTTCCTCAGTGTGTATATTATATTATATTGATCAGCATGTTGTCTTCCTCAGTGTGTATATTATATTATATTGATCAGCATGTTGTCTTCCTCAGTGTGTATATTATATTATATTGATCAGTATGTTGTCCTCCTCAGTGTGTATATTATATTATATTGATCAGTATGTTGTCTTCCTCAGTGTGTATATTATATTATATTGATCAGTGTGTTGTCTTCCTCAGTGTGTATATTATATTATATTGATCAGTATGTTGTCTTCCTCAGTGTGTATATTATATTATATTGATCAGCATGTTGTCTTCCTCAGTGTGTATATTATATTATATTGATCAGTGTGTTGTCTTCCTCAGTGTGTATATTATATTATATTGATCAGTATGTTGTCTTCCTCAGTGTGTATATTATATTATATTGATCAGTATGTTGTCTTCCTCAGTGTGTATATTATATTATATTGATCAGTATGTTGTCTTCCTCAGTGTGTATATTATATTGATCAGTATGTTGTCTTCCTCAGTGTGTATATTATATTATATTGATCAGTGTGTTGTCTTCCTCAGTGTGTATATTATATTGATCGGCATGTTGTCTTCCTCAGTGTGTATATTATATTGATCAGCATGTTGTCTTCCTCAGTGTGTATATTATATTATATTGATCAGCATGTTGTCTTCCTCAGTGTGTATATTATATTGATCAGCATGTTGTCTTCCTCAGTGTGTATATTATATTATATTGATCAGTGTGTTGTCTTCCTCAGTGTGTATATTATATTGATCAGCATGTTGTCTTCCTCAGTGTGTATATTATATTATATTGATCAGCATGTTGTCTTCCTCAGTGTGTATATTATATTATATTGATCAGTATGTTGTCTTCCTCAGTGTGTATATTATATTATATTGATCAGCATGTTGTCTTCCTCAGTGTGTATATTATATTATATTGATCAGCATGTTGTCTTCCTCAGTGTGTATATTATATTATATTGATCAGCATGTTGTCTTCCTCAGTGTGTATATTATATTGATCAGCATGTTGTCCTCCTCAGTGTGTATATTATATTGATCAGCATGTTGTCTTCCTCAGTGTGTATATTATATTATATTGATCAGTATGTTGTCTTCCTCAGTGTGTATATTATATTATATTGATCAGTATGTTGTCTTCCTCAGTGTGTATATTATATTATATTGATCAGTATGTTGTCTTCCTCAGTGTGTATATTATATTATATTGATCAGTGTGTTGTCTTCCTCAGTGTGTATATTATATTATATTGATCAGTGTGTTGTCTTCCTCAGTGTGTATATTATATTATATTGATCAGTATGTTGTCTTCCTCAGTGTGTATATTATATTATATTGATCAGCATGTTGTCTTCCTCAGTGTGTATATTATATTATATTGATCAGCATGTTGTCTTCCTCAGTGTGTATATTATATTGATCAGTATGTTGTCTTCCTCAGTGTGTATATTATATTATATTGATCAGTGTGTTGTCTTCCTCAGTGTGTATATTATATTGATCAGTATGTTGTCTTCCTCAGTGTGTATATTATATTATATTGATCAGCATGTTGTCTTCCTCAGTGTGTATATTATATTGATCAGTATGTTGTCTTCCTCAGTGTGTATATTATATTATATTGATCAGCATGTTGTCTTCCTCAGTGTGTATATTATATTATATTGATCAGCATGTTGTCTTCCTCAGTGTGTATATTATATTATATTGATCAGTATGTTGTCTTCCTCAGTGTGTATATTATATTGATCAGCATGTTGTCTTCCTCAGTGTGTATATTATATTATATTGATCAGCATGTTGTCTTCCTCAGTGTGTATATTATATTATATTGATCAGTATGTTGTCTTCCTCAGTGTGTATATTATATTATATTGATCAGTATGTTGTCTTCCTCAGTGTGTATATTATATTATATTGATCAGCATGTTGTCTTCCTCAGTGTGTATATTATATTATATTGATCAGCATGTTGTCTTCCTCAGTGTGTATATTATATTATATTGATCAGTGTGTTGTCTTCCTCAGTGTGTATATTATATTATATTGATCAGTGTGTTGTCTTCCTCAGTGTGTATATTATATTGATCAGCATGTTGTCTTCCTCAGTGTGTATATTATATTATATTGATCAGCATGTTGTCTTCCTCAGTGTGTATATTATATTGATCAGCATGTTGTCTTCCTCAGTGTGTATATTATATTATATTGATCAGTATGTTGTCTTCCTCAGTGTGTATATTATATTGATCAGCATGTTGTCTTCCTCAGTGTGTATATTATATTATATTGATCAGTATGTTGTCTTCCTCAGTGTGTATATTATATTGATCAGCATGTTGTCCTCCTCAGTGTGTATATTATATTATATTGATCAGCATGTTGTCTTCCTCAGTGTGTATATTATATTATATTATATTGATCAGTATGTTGTCTTCCTCAGTGTGTATATTATATTATATTGATCAGCATGTTGTCTTCCTCAGTGTGTATATTATATTGATCAGTATGTTGTCTTCCTCAGTGTGTATATTATATTGATCAGCATGTTGTCTTCCTCAGTGTGTATATTATATTATATTGATCAGTATGTTGTCTTCCTCAGTGTGTATATTATATTATATTGATCAGTATGTTGTCTTCCTCAGTGTGTATATTATATTATATTGATCAGCATGTTGTCTTCCTCAGTGTGTATATTATATTATATTGATCAGTATGTTGTCTTCTCAGTGTGTATATTATATTATATTGATCAGTATGTTGTCTTCCTCAGTGTGTATATTATATTATATTGATCAGTATGTTGTCTTCCTCAGTGTGTATATTATATTGATCAGCATGTTGTCTTCCTCAGTGTGTATATTATATTATATTGATCAGTATGTTGTCTCCCTCAGTGTGTATATTATATTGATCAGCATGTTGTCTTCCTCAGTGTGTATATTATATTATATTGATCAGTATGTTGTCTCCCTCAGTGTGTATATTATATTATATTGATCAGTATGTTGTCTTCCTCAGTGTGTATATTATATTGATCAGCATGTTGTCTTCCTCAGTGTGTATATTATATTGATCAGTATGTTGTCTTCCTCAGTGTGTATATTATATTATATTGATCAGCATGTTGTCTTCCTCAGTGTGTATATTATATTATATTGATCAGTATGTTGTCTTCCTCAGTGTGTATATTATATTATATTGATCAGCATGTTGTCTTCCTCAGTGTGTATATTATATTATATTGATCAGTGTGTTGTCTTCCTCAGTGTGTATATTATATTATATTGATCAGCATGTTGTCTTCCTCAGTGTGTATATTATATTATATTGATCAGCATGTTGTCATCCTCAGTGTGTATAATATATATTATATTGATCAGCATGTTGTCTTCCTCAGTGTGTATATTATATTGATCAGCATGTTGTCTTCCTCAGTGTGTATATTATATTATATTGATCAGCATGTTGTCTTCCTCAGTGTGTATATTATATTGATCAGCATGTTGTCTTCCTCAGTGTGTATATTATATTATATTGATCAGTGTGTTGTCTTCCTCAGTGTGTATATTATATTATATTGATCAGCATGTTGTCTTCCTCAGTGTGTATATTATATTGATCAGCATGTTGTCTTCCTCAGTGTGTATATTATATTATATTGATCAGTGTGTTGTCTTCCTCAGTGTGTATATTATATTATATTGATCAGCATGTTGTCTTCCTCAGTGTGTATATTATATTATATTGATCAGCATGTTGTCTTCCTCAGTGTGTATATTATATTATATTGATCAGTATGTTGTCTTCCTCAGTGTGTATATTATATTGATCAGTGTGTTGTCTTCCTCAGTGTGTATATTATATTATATTGATCAGCATGTTGTCTTCCTCAGTGTGTATATTATATTATATTGATCAGCATGTTGTCTTCCTCAGTGTGTATATTATATTGATCAGCATGTTGTCTTCCTCAGTGTGTATATTATATTATATTGATCAGCATGTTGTCTTCCTCAGTGTGTATATTATATTATATTGATCAGTATGTTGTCTTCCTCAGTGTGTATATTATATTATATTGATCAGTATGTTGTCTTCCTCAGTGTGTATATTATATTATATTGATCAGTATGTTGTCTTCCTCAGTGTGTATATTATATTGATCAGCATGTTGTCTTCCTCAGTGTGTATATTATATTATATTGATCAGCATGTTGTCTTCCTCAGTGTGTATATTATATTATATTGATCAGTATGTTGTCTTCCTCAGTGTGTATATTATATTATATTGATCAGTATGTTGTCTTCCTCAGTGTGTATATTATATTATATTGATCAGTATGTTGTCTTCCTCAGTGTGTATATTATATTATATTGATCAGCATGTTGTCTTCCTCAGTGTGTATATTATATTATATTGATCAGCATGTTGTCTTCCTCAGTGTGTATATTATATTATATTTATCAGCATGTTGTCTTCCTCAGTGTGTATATTATATTGATCAGCATGTTGTCTTCCTCAGTGTGTATATTATATTATATTGATCAGTGTGTTGTCTTCCCTCAGTGTGTATATTATATTATATTGATCAGCATGTTGTCTTCCTCAGTGTGTATATTATATTGATCAGCATGTTGTCTTCCTCAGTGTGTATATTATATTATATTGATCAGTGTGTTGTCTTCCTCAGTGTGTATATTATATTATATTGATCAGCATGTTGTCTTCCTCAGTGTGTATATTATATTATATTGATCAGTATGTTGTCTTCCTCAGTGTGTATATTATATTATATTGATCAGTATGTTGTCTTCCTCAGTGTGTATATTATATTGATCAGCATGTTGTCTTCCTCAGTGTGTATATTATATTATATTGATCAGCATGTTGTCTTCTCAGTGTATATTATATTATATTGATCAGCATGTTGTCTTCCTCAGTGTGTATATTATATTATATTGATCAGTGTGTTGTCTTCCTCAGTGTGTATATTATATTGATCAGCATGTTGTCTTCCTCAGTGTGTATATTATATTATATTGATCAGCATGTTGTCTTCCTCAGTGTGTATATTATATTGATCAGCATGTTGTCTTCCTCAGTGTGTATATTATATTGATCAGCATGTTGTCTTCCTCAGTGTGTATATTATATTGTATTGATCAGCATGTTGTCTTCCTCAGTGTGTATATTATATTATATTGATCAGTATGTTGTCTTCCTCAGTGTGTATATTATATTATATTGATCAGCATGTTGTCTTCCTCAGTGTGTATATTATATTGATCAGCATGTTGTCTTCCTCAGTGTGTATATTATATTGTATTGATCAGCATGTTGTCTTCCTCAGTGTGTATATTATATTATATTGATCAGTATGTTGTCTTCCTCAGTGTGTATATTATATTGATCAGTAAGTTGTCTTCCTCAGTGTGTATATTATATTATATTGATCAGCATGTTGTCTTCCTCAGTGTGTATATTATATTATATTGATCAGCATGTTGTCTTCCTCAGTGTGTAAATTATATTGTATTGATCAGCATGTTGTCTTCCTCAGTGTGTATATTATATTATATTGATCAGCATGTTGTCTTCCTCAGTGTGTATATTATATTATATTGATCAGCATGTTGTCTTCCTCAGTGTGTATATTATATTATATTGATCAGTATGTTGTCTTCCTCAGTGTGTATATTATATTATATTGATCAGCATGTTGTCTTCCTCAGTGTGTATATTATATTATATTGATCAGTATGTTGTCTTCCTCAGTGTGTATATTATATTATATTGATCAGCATGTTGTCTTCCTCAGTGTGTATATTATATTGATCAGCATGTTGTCTTCCTCAGTGTGTATATTATATTATATTGATCAGTATGTTGTCTTCCTCAGTGTGTATATTATATTGATCAGCATGTTGTCTTCCTCAGTGTGTATATTATATTATATTGATCAGCATGTTGTCTTCCTCAGTGTTTATATTATATTGATCAGAATGTTGTCTTCCTCAGTGTGTATATTATATTATATTGATCAGTATGTTGTCTTCCTCAGTGTGTATATTATATTGATCAGTATGTTGTCTTCCTCAGTGTGTATATTATATTATATTGATCAGCATGTTGTCTTCCTCAGTGTGTATATTATATTGATCAGCATGTTGTCTTCCTCAGTGTGTATATTATATTATATTGATCAGCATGTTGTCTTCCTCAGTGTGTATATTATATTATATTGATCAGTATGTTGTCTTCCTCAGTGTGTATATTATATTGATCAGTATGTTGTCTTCCTCAGTGTGTATATTATATTATATTGATCAGCATGTTGTCTTCCTCAGTGTGTATATTATATTGATCAGCATGTTGTCTTCCTCAGTGTGTATATTATATTATATTGATCAGCATGTTGTCTTCCTCAGTGTGTATATTATATTATATTGATCAGTATGTTGTCTTCCTCAGTGTGTATATTATATTATATTGATCAGCATGTTGTCTTCCTCAGTGTGTATATTATATTATATTGATCAGAATGTTGTCTTCCTCAGTGTGTATATTATATTATATTGATCAGCATGTTGTCTTCCTCAGTGTGTATATTATATTATATTGATCAGCATGTTGTCTTCCTCAGTGTGTATATTATATTATATTGATCAGCATGTTGTCTTCCTCAGTGTGTATATTATATTATATTGATCAGTATGTTGTCTTCCTCAGTGTGTATATTATATTATATTGATCAGCATGTTGTCTTCCTCAGTGTGTATATTATATTATATTATATTGATCAGCATGTTGTCTTCCTCAGTGTGTATATTATATTATATTGATCAGCATGTTGTCTTCCTCAGTGTGTATATTATATTGATCAGCATGTTGTCTTCCTCAGTGTGTATATTATATTATATTGATCAGCATGTTGTCTTCCTCAGTGTGTATATTATATTATATTGATCAGCATGTTGTCTTCCTCAGTGTGTATATTATATTATATTGATCAGCATGTTGTCTTCCTCAGTGTGTATATTATATTATATTGATCAGCATGTTGTCTTCCTCAGTGTGTATATTATATTATATTGATCAGCATGTTGTCTTCCTCAGTGTGTATATTATATTATATTGATCAGCATGTTGTCTTCCTCAGTGTGTATATTATATTGATCAGCATGTTGTCTTCCTCAGTGTGTATATTATATATATTGATCAGTATGTTGTCTTCCTCAGTGTGTATATTATATTATATTGATCAGTGTGGTGCATGTTGTCTTCCTCAGTGTGTATATTATATTATATTGATCAGTATGTTGTCTTCCTCAGTGTGTATATTATATTATATTGATCAGCATGTTGTCTTCCTCAGTGTGTATATTATATTATATTGATCAGTATATTATATTGATCAGCATGTTGTCTTCCTCAGTGTGTATATTATATTATATTGATCAGCATGTTGTCTTCCTCAGTGTGTATATTATATTATATTGATCAGCATGTTGTCTTCCTCAGTGTGTATATTATATTATATTGATCAGTGTGTTGTCTTCCTCAGTGTGTATATTATATTATATTGATCAGCATGTTGTCTTCCTCAGTGTGTATATTATATTATATTGATCAGTATGTTGTCTTCCTCAGTGTGTATATTATATTATATTGATCAGCATGTTGTCTTCCTCAGTGTGTATATTATATTATATTGATCAGCATGTTGTCTTCCTCAGTGTATATATTATATTATATTGATATGTTGTCTTCTCATTATATTATATTGATCAGTATGTTGTCTTCCTCAGTGTGTATATTATATTATATTGATCAGATATGTTGTCTTCCTCAGTGTGTATATTATATTATATTGATCAGCATGTTGTCTTCCTCAGTGTGTATATTATATTATATTGATCAGCATGTTGTCTTCCTCAGTGTGTATATTATATTATATTGATCAGTATGTTGTCTTCCTCAGTGTGTATATTATATTATATTGATCAGCATGTTGTCTTCCTCAGTGTGTATATTATATTATATTGATCAGCATGTTGTCTTCCTCAGTGTGTATATTATATTATATGATCAGCATCAGTGTGTATATTATATTGATCAGCATGTTGTCTTCCTCAGTGTGTATATTATATTATATTGATTGATGTTGTCTTCCTCAGTGTGTATATTATATTATATTGTATGTTGTCTTCCTCAGTGTGTATATTATATTATATTGATCAGCATGTTGTCTTCCTCAGTGTGTATATTATATTATATTGATCAGCATGTTGTCTTCCTCAGTGTGTATATTATATTATATTGATCAGCATGTTGTCTTCCTCAGTGTGTATATTATATTGATCAGCATGTTGTCTTCCTCAGTGTGTATATTATATTATATTGATCAGCATGTTGTCTTCCTCAGTGTGTATATTATATTATATTGATCAGTATGTTGTCTTCCTCAGTGTGTATATTATATTATATTGATCAGCATGTTGTCTTCCTCAGTGTGTATATTATATTATATTGATCAGCATGTTGTCTTCCTCAGTGTGTATATTATATTATATTGATCATGTTGTCTTCCTCAGTGTGTATATTATATTATATTGATCAGCATGTTGTCTTCCTCAGTGTGTATATTATATTATATTGATCAGCATGTTGTCTTCCTCAGTGTGTATATTATATTATATTGATCAGCATGTTGTCTTCCTCAGTGTGTATATTATATTATATTGATCAGCATGTTGTCTTCCTCAGTGTGTATATTATATTATATTGATCAGTATGTATATTATATTATATTGTCTTCCTCAGTGTGTATATTATATTATATTGATCAGCATGTTGTCTTCTCAGTGTGTATATTATATTATATTGATCAGCATGTTGTCTTCTCAGTGTGTATATTATATTATATTGATCATGTTGTCTTCCTGTGTATATTATATTATATTGATCAGTATGTTGTCTTCCTCAGTGTGTATATTATATTATATTGATCAGCATGTTGTCTTCCTCAGTGTATATTATATTATATTGTATATTATATTATATTGATCAGCATGTTGTCTTCCTCAGTGTGTATATTATATTATATTGATCAGTATGTTGTCTTCCTCAGTGTGTATATTATATTATATTGATCAGTATGTTGTCTTCCTCAGTGTGTATATTATATTATATTTCCTCAGTGTGTATATTATATTATATTGATCAGCATGTTGTCTTCCTCAGTGTGTATATTATATTATATTGATCAGCATGTTGTCTTCCTCAGTGTGTATATTATATTATATTGATCAGCATGTTGTCTTCCTCAGTGTGTATATTATATTATATTGATCAGTGTGTTGTCTTCCTCAGTGTATATTATATTATATTGATCAGCATGTTGTCTTCCTCAGTGTGTGTATATTATATTATATTGATCAGCATGTTGTCTTCCTCAGTGTGTATATTATATTATATTGATCAGTATGTTGTCTTCCTCAGTGTGTATATTATATTATATTGATCAGCATGTTGTCTTCCTCAGTGTGTATATTATATTATATTGATCAGTGTGTTGTCTTCCTCAGTGTGTATATTATATTGATCAGTATGTTGTCTTCCTCAGTGTGTATATTATATTATATTGATCAGTGTGTTGTCTTCCTCAGTGTGTATATTATATTATATTGATCAGTGTGTTGTCTTCCTCAGTGTGTATATTATATTATATTATATTGATCAGTATGTTGTCCTCCTCAGTGTGTAGATTAGATTGAGAATATGTTGGTACATTGTAATGTTTGGTAGACAGTACAGACAGTTAACCCACTGTTCCTAGAGTCATTACGTTGGTACATTGTAATGTTTGGTCGACAGTACAGACAGTTAACCCACTGTTCCTAGAGTCATTACGTTGGTACATTGTAATGTTTGGTAGACAGTCATTGTAAATAAGAATTTCTTCTTAATTGACTTGCCCTATAAAAGGTTCAATAAAAAATAAATAAAATGAAAAGGAAAAAACACCTTCCTCTCCGGTAACTGAGTTAGGAAGGACGCCTTTATAGTAGTGACTGGGTGTATTGATACACCATCCACAGTGTCATCAATAACTTCACCATGATCAAAGGTTGGTGAAATCTGTCGTTCTGCCCCTGAACAAGGCAGTTAACCCACTGTTCCCCTGAAAAAGGCAGTTGACCCACTGTTCCCCTGAACAAGGCAGTTAACCCACTGTGCCCCTGAACAAGGCAGTTAACCCACTGTTCCCCTGAACAAGGCAGTTAACCCACTGTGCCCTGAACAGGCAGTTAACCCACTGTGCCCCTGAACAAGGCAGTTAACCCACCTTTCCTGTCAGTCAGGGAGAAAATAAGAATTTGTTTTAACTGACTAGTTAAATATGACTTGCCTGGTTAAATAAAGGTGAAATAAATAAAAAAGGGAAATTCAATGTATTTTTTATTTTTACATCTCCCTATAGGGGTCCTTCTCAGTGAGGCCTTGGAAAACCTCCCTGGTCTTTGTGGTTGAGTCTGTGTTTGAAATTCACTGCTCGACTGAGGGGCCTGACAGATCATTGTATGTGTGGGGTCCAGAGATGAGGTAGTCATTCAAACGTCATGTTATTAAACACTATTATTATTGTTATTATTATTATTGTTATTATTATTGTTATTATTATTGCTATTATTATTGTTATTGTTATTATTATTGCTATTATTATTGTTATTGTTATTATTATTATTGCTATTATTATTGTTATTATTATTATTGTTATTGTTATTATTATTATTATTGTTATTGTTATTATTATTATTGCTATTATTATTGTTATTATTATTATTGTTATTATTGCTATTATTATTATTGTTATTGTTATTATTATTATAGCTATTATTATTGTTATTGTTATTATTATTGCTATTATTATTGTTATTGTTATTATTATTATTGCTATTATTATTGTTATTGTTATTATTATTATTGTTATTATTATTATTATTATTATTATTGTTATTATTATTATTATTAGTGTTATTATTATTATTATTATTGTTATTATTATTATTGTTATTGTTATTATTATTACAAACAGACTTATTATGTGACTTGTTAAGGACATTTTCGCTCCTGAATTTATTTAGGCTTAACAAAGGGGTTGAATACTTATTGTCACGCCCTGACCGTAGAGATCTTTTTATTCTCTATGTTTGGTTGGTTGGTGACTCAGGTGGGAAACTCTATGTTCTTTGTTTCTATGTTTTGGGTTCTCAATCAGGGACAGCTGTCTATCATTGTCTCTGATTGGGAATCAACTTAAGCAGCATTTTTCCTTTTGTATTTGTGGGTTGTTGTCTTTGTTAGTGGTATTATTGTTAGTGGCTAATAAAGCTTCACGGTCGTTTCCTTGTTCTGTTTGACATTTATCAATAAAAGAAATGTACCATGCTGCACCTTGGTCCGGTCTTTTCCACGACAACGAGCGGGACACTTATTGACTCATTTCCACGACAACGAGCGGGACACTTATTGACTAATTTCCACGACAACGAGCGGGACACTTATTGACTCATTTCCACGACAACGCGGGACACTTATTGACTAAAGGCATTTCAGCTTTTCATTTTTTATTAATGTAAACATTTCATTTCCACTTTGACATTATGGAGTATTGTGGGTAGGCCAGTAAAACAGACCAGACTTATTGACCATACTAAATTAACGCTCCTGACCATACTAAATAAAGACAACTCACTCCCTGACCAGACTAAATAAAGACAACTTACGCCCTGACCAGACTAAATAAAGACAATTGACCAGACTAAATAGACAACTCATGACCATACTAAATAAAGACAACTCACGCCTTATTGACAACTCACACCCTGACCATTAAATAAAGACAACTAACGCCCTGACCATACTAAATAAAGACAACTCACGCCCTGACCATACTTAAAGACAATCACACCCTGACTAATTTCACGCCCTGACCATACTAAATAAAGACAACTCACGCCCTGACCATACTAAATAAAGACAACTCACGCCCTGACCAAATTGACTCATTTCCTAAATAAAGACAAACGCCCTGGGACGCCCTGACCATACTATGGCCCTCATTTCCACGCCTGACCAGACTAAATAGAGACAAAACAAACAGGACCCAACTCACGCCCTGACCATACTAAATTCACGCCCTGACCAGACTAAATAAAGACAACTCACTGACCACATACTAAATAAAGACAACTCCCACGGATAGTTATGGACCATACTAAACTATTTCATACTAAATAAAGACAACTCACGCCCTGACCAGACTAAATAAAGACAACTTGTTGACCAGACTCACTGCCCACCCAACTCACGACCATACTAAATAAAGACAACTCACGCGCCTGACCACTTAAAGACAACTCACGCCCTGACCACACTTAAAGACAACTCACGCCCTGACCATACTAAATAAAGACACTTATTGACCGTACTAAATAAAGACAACTCACACCTGACCATATTTCACGCCCTGACCAGACTAAATAAAGACAACTTTTTACGTTAGATAAAGACAACTGTGACCAACATTTAGACCATAATAAAGACAACTCACGTCCTGTAATTCCAACTTTGACCATACTAAATAAAGACAACTCACGCCCTGACCATTGTAAAGACAACTCAGCCCTGACCTGACTAAATAAAGACAAAACTGACCAGACTAAATAAAGACAACTCACGCCTGACCAGACTAAATAAAGACAACTCACGCCCTGACCATACTAAATAAAGACAACTCACGCCCTGAACAGACTCACGCCCAGACCATACTAAATAAAGACAACTCACGCCCTGACCATACTAAATAAAGACAACTCACGCCCTGACCATACTAAATAAAGACAACTAACGCCCTGACCATACTAAATAAAGACAACTCACGCCCTGACCAGACTAAATAAAGACAACTCACGCCCTGACCATACTAAATAAAGACAACTCACGCCCCCTGACCAGACTAAATAAAGACAACTCACGCCCCTGACCATACTAAATAAAGACAACTCGCCCTGACCCTAAAGACCACGCCCTGACCTAAATAAAGACAACTCACGCCCTGACCAGACTAAATAAAGACAACTCACGCCCTGACCAGACTAAATAAAGACAACTCACGCCCTGACCAGACTAAATAAAGACAACTCACGCCCCTGACCATACTAAATAAAGACAACTCACACCCTGACCATACTAAATAAAGACAACTCACGCCCTGACCATACTAAATAAAGACAACTCACGCCCTGACCAGACTAAATAAAGACAACTCACGCCCTGACCATACTAAATAAAGACAACTCACGCCCTGACATACATAAAGACAACTACCAGACTAAATAAAGACAACTCACGCCCTGACCAAACTAAATAAAGACAACTCACGCCCTGACCAGACTAAATAAAGACAACTCACGCCCGACCAGACTAAAAAAGACAACCATACTAAATAAAGACAACTCACGCCCTGACCAGACTAAATAAAGACAACTCACGCCCTGACCATACTAAATAAAGACCTCACACCCTGACCAGACTAAATAAAGACAACTCACGCCCTGACCATACTAAATAAAGACAACTCACGCCCTGACCGTACTAAATAAAGACAAACCATACTCACAACTCACGCCCTGACCAGACTAAATAAAGACAACTCACGCCTGACCAGACTAAATAAAGACAACTCAAAGACTAAATAAAACAACTCACAGACTAAAGCCCTGACCATACTAAATAAAGACAACTCACTCCCTGACCATACTAAATAAAGACAACTCACGCCCTGACCAGACTAAATAAAGACAACTCACGCCCTGACCAGACTAAATAAAGACAACTCACGCCCTGACCAGACTAAATAAAGACAACTCACGCCCTGACCATACTAAATAAAGACAACTCACGCCCTGACCAGACTAAATAAAGACAACTCACGCCCTGACCAGACTAAATAAAGACAACACGCCCTGACTCACGACAACTGACCAGACTAAATAAAGACAACTCAACTAAAGACAACGCCCTGACCAGACTAAATAAAGACAACTCACGCCCTGACCAGACTAAATAAAGACAACTCACGCCCTGACCAGACTAAATAAAGACAACTCACGCCCTGACCAGACTAACCATACTAAATAAAGACAACTCACGCCCTGACCAGACTAAATAAAGACAACTCACGCCCTGACCATACTAAATAAAGACAACTCACGCCCTGACCAGACTAAATAAAGACAACTCACGCCCTGACCAGACTAAATAAAGACAACTCACGCCCTGACCAGACTAAATAAAGACAACTCACGCCCTGACCAGACTAAATAAAGACAACTCACGCCCTGACCAGACTAAATAAAGACAACTCACGCCCTGACCAGACTAAATAAAGACAAACGCCCCCTGACATACTAAATAAAGACCTCACGCCCTGACCAGACTAAATAAAGACACCAGACTAAAGACAACTCACCCTGACCATACTAAATAAAGACAACTCACGCCTGACCAGACTAAATAAAGACAACTCACGCCCTGACCTACTAAATAAAGACAACTCACGCCCTGACCAGACTAAATAAAGACAACTCACGCCCTGACCAGACTAAATAAAGACAACTCACGCCCTGACCAGACTAAATAAAGACAACTCACGCCCTGACCATACTAAATAAAGACAACTCACGCCCTGACCATACTAAATAAAGACAAAACTAAATAAAGACAACTCACGCCCTGACCATACTAAATAAAGACAACTCACGCCCTGACCAGACTAAATAAAGACAACTCACGCCCTGACCATACTAAATAAAGACAACTCACGCCCTGACCAGACTAAATAAAGACAACTCACGCCCTGACCATACTAAATAAAGACAACTCACGCCCTGACCAGACTAAATAAAGACAACTCAACGCCCTGACCAGACTAAATAAAGACAACTCACGCCCTGACCAGACTAAATAAAGACAACTCACGCCCTGACCAGACTAAATAAAGACAACTCACGCCCTGACCATACTAAATAAAGACAACTCACGACCCTGACCAGACTAAATAAAGACAACTCACGCCCTGACCATACTAAATAAAGACAACTCACGCCCTGACCATACTAAATAAAGACAACTCACGCCCTGACCAGACTAAATAAAGACAACTCACGCCCTGACCAGACATACTAAATAAAGACAACTCACGCCCTGACCAGACTAAATAAAGACAACTCACCCTGACCAGACTAAATAAAGACAACTCACGCCCTGACCATACTAAATAAAGACAACTCACGCCCTGACCATACTAAATAAAGACAACTCACGCCCTGACCAGACTAAATAAAGACAACTCACGCCCTGACCATACTAAATAAAGACAACTCACGACCCTGACCAGACTAAATAAAGACAACTCACGCCCTGACCAGACTAAATAAAGACAACTCACGCCCTGACCATACTAAATAAAGACAACTCACGACCCTGACCATACTAAATAAAGACAACTCACGCCCCCTGACCAGACTAAATAAAGACAACTCACGCCCTGACCAGACTAAATAAAGACAACTCACGCCCTGACCATACTAAATAAAGACAACTCACGCCCTGACCAGACTAAATAAAGACAACTCACGCCCTGACCAGACTAAATAAAGACAACTGACCACTAAATAAAGACAACTCACGCCCTGACCAGACTAAATAAAGACAACTCACGCCCTGACCAGACTAAATAAAGACAACTCACGCCCTGACCATACTAAATAAAGACAACTCACGCCCTGACCAGACTAAATAAAGACAACTCACGCCCTGACCAGACTAAATAAAGACAACTGCCCTGACCAGACTAAATAAAGACAACTCACGCCCTGACCAGACTAAATAAAGACAACTCACGCCCTGACCAGACTAAATAAAGACAACTCACGCCCTGACCATACTAAATAAAGACAACTCACGCCCTGACCATACTAAATAAAGACAACTCACGCCCTGACCACACTAAATAAAGACAACTCACGCCCTGACCAGACTAAATAAAGACAAACGCCCTGACCAGACTAAATAAAGACAACTCACGCCTGACTAAATAAAGACAACTCACGCCTGACCAGACTAAATAAAGACAACTCACGCCCTGACCAGACTAAATAAAGACAACTCACGCCCTGACCAGACTAAATAAAGACAACTCACGCCCCTGACCGACTAAATAAAGACTGACCACGCCCTGACCATACTAAATAAAGACAACTCACGCCCTGACCAGACTAAATAAAGACAACAACTGACCACTAAATAAAGACCTGACCATACTAAATAAAGACAACTCACGCCCTGACCATACTAAATAAAGACAACTCACGCCCTGACCAGACTAAATAAAGACAACTCACGCCCTGACCAGACTAAATAAAGACAACTCACGCCCTGACCAGACTAAATAAAGACAACTAACGCCCTGACCAGACTAAATAAAGACAACTCACGCCCTGACCAGACTAAATAAAGACAACTCACGACAACTCACCCTGACCATACTAAATAAAGACAACTCACGCCCTGACCAGACTAAATAAAGACAACTCACGACCCTGACCAGACTAAATAAAGACAACTCACGCCCTGACCAGACTAAATAAAGACAACTCACGCCCTGACCATACTAAATAAAGACAACTCACGCCCTGACCAGACTAAATAAAGACAACTCACGACCCTGACCATACTAAATAAAGACAACTCACGCCCTGACCAGACTAAATAAAGACAACTCACGCCCTGACCAGACTAAATAAAGACAACTCACGCCCTGACCAGACTAAATAAAGACAACTCACGCCCTGACCATACTAAATAAAGACAACTCACGCCCTGACCATACTAAATAAAGACAACTCACGCCCTGACCAGACTAAATAAAGACAACTCACGCCCTGACCAACTAAAGACAACTCACGCCCTGACCAGACTAAATAAAAAGACCAGACTAAATAAAGACAACTCACGCCCTGACCAGACTAAATAAAGACAACTCACGCCCTGACCAGACTAAATAAAGACAACTCACGCCCCTGACCATACTAAATAAAGACAACTCACGCCCTGACCAGACTAAATAAAGACAAACTCACGCCCTGACCAGACTAAATAAAGACAACTCACGCCCTGACCATACTAAATAAAGACAACTCACACCCTGACCATACTAAATAAAGACAACTCACGCCCTGACCAGACTAAATAAAGACAACTCACGCCCTGACCAGACTAAATAAAGACAACTCACGCTCTGACCAGACTAAATAAAGACAACTCACGCCCTGACCAGACTAAATAAAGACAACTCACACCCTGACCAGACTAAATAAAGACAACTCACGCCCTGACCATACTAAATAAAGACAACTAAAGACAACTCACCTGACCATACTAAATAAAGACAACTCACGCCCTGACCATACTAAATAAAGACAACTCACGCCCTGACCAGACTAAATAAAGACAACTCAGACTAAATAAAGACAACTCACGCCCTGACCAGACTAAATAAAGACAACTCACGCCCTGACCAGACTAAATAAAGACAACTCACGCCCTGACCAGACTAAATAAAGACAACTCACGCCCTGACCAGACTAAATAAAGACAACTCACGCCCTGACCATACTAAATAAAGACAACTCACGCCCTGACCAGACTAAATAAAGACAACTCATGCCCTGACCAGACTAAATAAAGACAACTCACGCCCTGACCAGACTAAATAAAGACAACTCACGCCCTGACCAGACTAAATAAAGACAACTCACGCCCTGACCAGACTAAATAAAGACAACTCACTAAATAAAGCCCTGACCACACTAAATAAAGACAACTCACGCCCTGACCATACTAAATAAAGACAACTCACGCCCTGACCAGACTAAATAAAGACAACTCACGACCTGACCAGACTAAATAAAGACAACTCACGCCCTGACCATACTAAATAAAGACAACTCACGCCTGACCAGACTAAATAAAGACAACTCACGCCCTGACCAGACTAAATAAAGACAACTCACGACCCTGACCACACTAAATAAAGACAACTCACTAAATAAAGACAACTCACGCCCTGACCAGACTAAATAAAGACAACTCACGCCCTGACCAGACTAAATAAAGACAACTCACGCCCTGACCAGACTAAATAAAGACAACTCACGCCTGACCATACTAAATAAAGACAACTCACGCCCTGACCAGACCTGACCAGACTAAATAAAGACAACTCACGCCCTGACCAGACTAAATAAAGACAACTCACGCCCTGACCATACTAAATAAAGACAACTCACGCCCTGACCAGACTAAATAAAGACAACTCACGCCCTGACCAGACTAAATAAAGACAACTCACGCCCTGACCAGACTAAATAAAGACAACTCACGCCTGACCAGACTAAATAAAGACAACTCACGCCCTGACCCTAAAGACCATACTAAATAAAGACAACTCACGCCCTGACCATACTAAATAAAGACAACTCACGCCCTGACCAGACTAAATAAAGACAACTCACGCCCTGACCAGACTAAATAAAGACAACTCACGCCCTGACCATACTAAATAAAGACAACTCACGCCCTGACCATACTAAATAACGGTCAGACCGTGACAGGAGTGAATACCTTCTGCTCAAAGAATCTAAGAATTGGCAGAAGGCCGACATCAAAGATAACACAATAACGTATTTGGAAGAATTAAGCAACTAAATCGATTATTTTTTTAAATTCACTGTCCTCTTTTATTAATTCCTTACGTCACTATTTCATTTGAATCAATTTTAATCTTGATCTTTATTGAGTAAAGGGCCGTCAGTAAGCATTTCCCTGTTAATAAATAACATTTGATTTGATGTATTAAAGCCTGTTTTTCGACACAACGATCATTAGAAGCATAGTCAGGAAATGACCGTAACTAGAATGTTTTCAACTGAAGGGTTTCTCTCCTAGATCCAGGAATTTAGCAAATGATTTATATCAGAACTGTACAACAGGATAATAAAGTATTGATTGATTGATTGATTGATTGATTGATACCTTCTTCTGGTTGTTACATCTTTCAGAGGCGGGGTAGCAGGCCCCACTGCCCCCTCACAGGGGTACTCCCCCTGGCAAACTGGGCACTCCTCCTCGTCGCGCCCCGTAGGGCAGTGCCAGTACCCGTCACAGCGCTGGCGTTCAGAGTAACAGCCCTGGTCCAATCCGCACGGGTGATCCCCAGGGAAGCAGTAACCTTTCACCTTCAGGATAGAATAGGAAACGTCCTCATAAAAGTCATCTCTGGGTCTAGTCTTCTGTCTGGTCAGGATAAACTCTGGGTCCTAGTCTTCTGTCTGGTCAGGATAAACTCTGGGTCCTAGTCTTCTGTCTGGTCTGGATAAACTCTGGGTACTAGTCTTCTGTCTGGTCAGATAAACTCTGGTCCAGTCTTCTGTCTGGTCTGGATAAACTCTGGGGTCCTAGTCTTCTTCTGGTCTGGTCTGGGTCTAGTCTTCTGTCTCTGGATAAACTCTGGGTCCTAGTCTTCTGTCTGGTCAGGATAAACTCTGGGTCCTAGTCTTCTGTCTGGTCTGGATAAACTCTGGGTCCTGGTCTTCTGTCTGGTCAGGATAAACTCTGGGTCCTAGTCTTCTGTCTGGTCAGGATAAACTCTGGGTCCTAGTCTTCTGTCTGGTAGGATAAACTCTGGGTCTAGTCTTCTGTCTGGTCAGGATAAACTCTGGGTCCTAGTCTTCTGTCTGGTCTGGATAAACTCTGGGTCTAGTCTTCTGTCTGGTCAGGATAAGCTCTGGGTCTAGTCTTCTGTCTGGTCAGGATAAACTCTGGGTCCTAGTCTTCTGTCTGGTCAGGATAAACTCTGGGTCCTAGTCTTCTGTCTGGTCAGGATAAACTCTGGGTACTAGTCTTCTGTCTGGTCTGGATGAACTTCTGGGTCCTAGTCTTCTGTCTGGTCTGGATAAACCTGGGTCCTAGTCTTCTGTCTGGTCTGGATAAACTCTGGGTCCTAGTCTTCCGTCTGTTCAGGATTCTGTCCTAGTCTTCTGTCTGTCAGGATAAACTCTGGGTCTAGTCTTCTGTCTGGTCAGGATAAACTCTGGGTCCTAGTCTTCTGTCTGGTCAGGATAAACTCTGGGTACTAGTCTTCTGTCTGGTCTGGATAAACTCTGGGTCCTAGTCTTCTGTCTGGTCTGGATAAACTCTGGGTCCTAGTCTTCTGTCTGGTCAGGATAGTCTTCTGTCTGGTCAGGACAAACTCTGGGTCCTAGTCTTCTGTCTGGTCTGGATAAACTCTGGGTACTAGTCTTCTGTCTGGTCTGGATAAACTCTGGGTACTAGTCTTCTGTCTGGTCAGGATAAACTCTGGGTCCTAGTCTTCTGTCTGGTCAGGATAAACTCCTGGGTACTAGTCTTCTGTCTGGTCAGGATAAACTCTGGGTACTAGTCCTAGTCTTCTGTCTGGTCTGGATAAACTCTGGACCAATGACAGCTCTAAACACAAAACAGAGCACTTCATCATCAAGAAAACATGTACAATCCCACTGTCCCAAATCTAATCTAGGTATGTAGGTCAGGGTCAGGGTTAGGGTCAGGGTTAGGGTTAGGTCAGGTTAGGGTCAGGGTAAGCTTACCTGGTAGCGTTGAACCCATGCCCAGGGCTGAGTGGTGTTAGGGTCAGGGTTAGGGTCAGGGAGGTTAGCTTACCTGGTATGTAGCGTTGAATCCATGACCAGGGCTGAGTGGTGTTGGGGTCAGGGTTAGGGTCAGGTTAGGTAAGGGTTAGGGTCAGGGGTCAGGAGTTAGCTTACCTGGTATGTAGCGTTGAATCCATGACCAGGGCTGAGTGGTGTTAGGGTTAGGGTTAGGGTCAGGGTTAGGATCAGGGTTAAGGTCAGGGTTAGCCTACCTGGTATCAGCGTTGAATCCATGAACAGGGCTGAGTGGTGTTAGGGTCAGGGTCAGGTTAGGGTTAAGGTCAGGGTTAAGGTCAGGGTTAGGGTCAGGGTTAAGGTCAGGGTTACGGTCAGGGTTAGGTCGGTCTAGGGTCAGGGCTGAGTGGAAGGTTAGGGGGGTTAGGGTTAGCCTACCTGGTATGTAGCGTTGAACCCATGCCCAGGGCTGAGTGGTGTTAGGGTCAGGG